>NW_026973754.1:210000-357500 GCF_035594125.1 Scylla paramamosain
TATATCTATCTATCTATCTATCTATCTATCTATCTATCTATCCGTCTGACTTATCATTATTCTGCTGTGGTACCTCACCTGTCTCCGTGTCCAATTACTGTCACGCTACTTACCTGGCCTCACCTGTCCCTTGCTTTTTTAGTACCTTCGTTACCTACCAACTTTTTTTTCTTGACCAAAGTTATAAGTAATAGATTTAATGTCCAATAGTCTCTCTCTCTCTCTCTCTCTCTCTCTCTCTCTCTCTCTCTCTCTCTCTCTCTCTCTCTCTCTCTCGCTGGTCTGAATTCTTTTTAATGGCCACAGAAGTCCAATTAGCCTTAAATGAGAGAGAGGCACGGTGTCAGCGTCATCAGGGAAAAGTTTTAATGAATTCAACCAGAACATTGGGAACCGTGAATGGCAAAATGTTAATCCGGAGCCGAAGAGTGAAAAGGTGAGGAGTGGAGCTCAGATTGCCAGTGGGAGAGAGGAGAGAGGAAAACACACTTACACCTCACACTCATCCCAACAAACACAGACGCACACACACACACACACCTTCTGGAAAAATAAATATTGAGGTTAGGTCAGGTGTCGGGCGGAAGTGAGCCACCTGACACCCCATCCTGTTCCCACACACACCTGGGTTCCTGCCTTCTCTAAAGTAATAGAATACAAGTGTAATGAGCCGTCAACAGGAGGCTATACGAGTATGGGAAGGCAAGGCAAAGGACAGGCAGGGAAAAGCGAGGTTAATGTTAAGAGAAGGTAAGAGAGAGAAGATGTGGAAGAAAACAAACAGACAGAAAGGTAAAGGAAGGGTTAGAAAAGGATAAAAAAAGAAAAGAAATGCTACGTTAAGGTTAAGAGATCATACTAAAGGCAAGGTATGGAAGAGCAAAGAGACGAAAATAAAAGGAAAGATTAGAACAGGCAAACTTGAGGCAACAGAACGATAGGTAAAGGTAAAAGTAAGAAAGATTAGAGTAGGAAAAACAAGAGACGAAGAAAAGCTTAGGTTAAAAAACGATACGAAAGGGAAGGTGTGTAAGAAAACAGAGAGACAGTGAAAGATGAATGGAGGATTAGAGCAGACAAACCTGAGGCAAAATAAATGCAGAGGGGAAGGTGAGGAAGGGAACAAAAAGACAGTGAAAAGGAAAGGAAGGATTGGATAAAAAAAAAAGTAGAAAACTAAAATGTAAAAATATGCACGAAAGACACACACAGTTAAGGGAAATACAATAGAATATATGGAAAGGAGGAAAGAAGCAAAAAAAAAAAAAAAAAAAGATGAAAATAGTAAAAAGACGAAGGATCACTACAAAGCTTGAATAATGTAAGGAAGAAATTTACAGTTATAAGAGAAAACAAATAAGAGGAAGGAGAAAACCAGGTAAGGATTAAAAAAAAAGGTTGAGAAAGGAACACAGAATTAAAGTTAAGTATATATGGAAGGGATGAAGGAGATAAAGAAAGTTACAATAATGGAGGATGCACAGTAGCGGCAATATAAAGCCAGGGAAATTAAAAATAAAGTTAAGGAAGGAAAACACAAAGGGAAGGGCAAGGAAAAATGAGGCAGATAAGATAAGGGCCAGTTTAGAGCAGGCAGAGAAGAGGCAGAGGAAAACTAAATAAAGATAAGAGAGAAAGAGAATAATAACAGAAGGTGTGGAGACGGAAATCAATAGGCAATGGAAAATAAGGGAAAGATAAGAGCAAGGAACTAATGAAGGAGAGAAGCAGAAAATAGAAACTGGTAGACATGGAAGGGATAAGAAAGAATGTAACTAATGGAAAAAAATAGAGAGAAAGGACAGAGAATAATAACGAAGAGGAAAAGGGACGAACGGTTGAATAGCTGGGATAGATAAGGAGAACAGAACAGGGGCTTGGAATGAACAGGAAGGACAAGGAGAACAGAGACAAAAATGGGAGAGACACAAACAAGAAAAAAAAAGGAAAGGAAGGCAGAAAAGGTAAAAAAGGGAAACAAGGGCAGGAAACTATAAGAAAAACAAGAAAAGAGAGATAACGAATGAAAAATGAGGAGAAAAAAAAGGAAAAAGATGGAAGCAAAAAAATGTAGATAATGAGGGGAACATGAGATGGTAAAAAAAGGGGAAAGAAAATTAGGAAAATATAAGGAAAACCTAGAAAAGGAGAGAGATAATAAATCAAGAATAAGAAGATAAAAAAAAAAAGAGGAAAAGTTGGAGGCGAAAAAGATGTCAATAATGAGAGTAACCAGACACTTAGAAAAAAAAAGAAACGATAAGAGAGAAAACTGCAAGAAAAGAATATAAAAACAAAAGAGAAAACGTACAAAATAACAAAAACAAACAAGCAAAAAATAATAACAGAAAAGAAAACGTAAGATCCTCACGATATCAGTGACAAAAAAGAAGGTAAGAAAGAATTGGCGGGATATGCAATCAAGGCTGAAAGGTGTGGTCAGGTAAGACGAGGGGCGGGGAGCGAGGCAGGGGTGATGGAGGCAGGGATAAGAAGGACAGGGATGAGAAAGACAGGGGTGAGAGAGGCAGTGAGAGAGGCAGGGTGAGGGAGACAGGGATGAGAAAGGCATCGGTTAAAGAGGTAGTGAAAAAGACAGGGATGAGGGAGATAGGTGAAAAAGGCAGTGAAAGAGGCAGGGGTGAAAAAGACAAGGGAGAGGGAGGCAAGGGTGAGAAAGACAGACGTGAGAGAAGCAGTGAAAGAGGGAGGATGAAAGATTCCGGGGAAAGAGAGGCAGCGAAGGAGGCGAGGTGAGGGAGGCAGGTTACTTTGCCACTCTGAGGGACTCGTGCTTCGGAGTAATTCGTCTGATGGGGGGGAGAGGGGAGGGGGGAGAGGAAGGTAATGCTGTCGGGGACGTAATGACTTCGGGAGAGATAATTTGTTGTGGTTCCTGAGATGAAGACGAGCTACCTGTTCTCCGCCTGATTCTCTTGTCCTCGCGTGCTCTAACCTACAGTAATGCCTTGTTTTTGTCCTCGTCTTGTTCTTTATCTTGCTCTTGTTTTCTGTTGTTAGCTTATCTTATTCCCGTCCTCGTTTTATTGTGATTCTCTTGTCCTCGCGTGCCCTAATCTATATCAATTAGTTGTTTTCGCTCTTCTTTTATTCTGTGTCTTATTCTCTTAGTTTCTCTTGGCGTGGGAGATAATTGTTGGGCTTATCCTATCCTCGTTCTCGTTTTCTTGTGTTTCTCTTATCCTGGCGTGCCCTAATCCACTGTAATTGCTTGTTTTCACTCTCTTTTTCTCCTTTGTTTTGTTTTCCTTTCCTTTTCTTAGCCTATTTTTCTGTGGGAAATCACTGCTACGTTTATCCTATTCTCGTTCTCGCTTTCATCTGCTTCTCTTGTCCTCGCCTGCCCTAAACCACTATAATCTCTTGTTTTCTTCCTCGTTTCATTCTCTGTCTTTATCTAGCGTTTTATTCCGAGTGTGTGTTTCCCACATGATAATTGCTAACTTCCTATCCTCGTCTCGCTTCAAAATTCTCACAATCTCATGCTCTGTCATTAATGTCTCTTCCTTTACGAAAGATCTATTTCATTCCCGAGATCTGGACAAGTTATCTATTATCTCTTCATTTTGTGTCCCTCTTCTGGCCTCGCACTGTGTGTTTAACTAATAGTTCTGTCGTATTAACCGCCATATTAGGAAATAATATAGGGGACACTTGAAGTTACCAGTTGAAGTTACATGAGTTTTTAAAGGAAGTTTTTACGGTTCTAGTGACAGATTAACAAGATTTCTACATTATTAACAAGAGACATACTCCTGAAAACCCGGCTAATCATCTCTGTGGCCTTTGAAAGTAGTCGTGGTGAGAGAGCCAAGCGTTTCTGAATATGAGTCTAACTGTTCTCATCATTCCACGCACAGATTTCCAATTAAAATAGTAATCTGATACACCAACATCTTAGAAAACGGAGAACAGGCGAGCACAGGTAACGGGACAAAGAAACAAACATAAATAGGGGATTTTTTTGCTATTTTCTTATGTCAAGTGCCCCGTGAAAGGAGGATCAAAGAGCCATCAGTCTCGCGGGGGAAGGGATCCACCTTCTCGCTGGGGTAGAATAACAAGTGAATGTCTGGCGGCGGCGGCGGCGGCGGCGGCGTGCGTAGGGAGTCTTGGAACAACAGTCGCCAGAATTCAGAAACTCTTTGCGCTCTCACGATGACTATTTTCAAAGGCCACAGAGATGATAAGCCGAGTTCTCAAGAGCGTTTTTCCTTTTAATAATACATAGACCGTGCTAATTTGTTACTAAAACCGTAGAAGAAAAAAATACTCAAAAAACCGTGTATCTTCAAGTAAAGCCTCTTGCAAGTAGTCTGAGGGCAACGTACGCCTTCATAACCCTAAGTCTTGAGTACAGGAAGAGCCGCGTCCTCCTGGCAGGGGACGAGGTAACCGGCCAAAAATACGAAGGAAAAACAAGGTGGGACGACGCACGCGGTCCAAGAGGCAGCGGGAACACAGTGCAGCATCATACTTCTTTCCCTGGACGTAGATGAGGAGAGCAGGTGAAAAGGAGTGGAAGGAGAAAGAAAAGAGGGAAGAATGTAAGAGAGGAAATAGAGGAGAGGGGGAGAACGAAGAGAATGTAGAAGAGGAAGTAGAGAAAGGAGAAAACGAGAGAAAAATAGAAAGTAGGTAGAAGGTAGAGAAAGAAGAAAGTGTAGAAGAACAGGTGGAGTAAAGAGGAAGGAGATAGAAGAGAGGGGAGAATGTAGGAGAGGAATTGGGAAGGAGAGGAAGGAGAACGAAGGAAATGTAGAAGAGGATGTAGAATAAGAAAAAAAGAAGAAAAAGAAAGAAAGAAGAAAGTAGAGAAATAAGAGAATGTAGGAGAGGTGAAGTGTAGAGGGAGGAGAAAGAAGAGAGAGAGGGGAATATATCATAATTAACTTTTCTGGACGTGGAATGAAAGTAGAAAGTAGAGACGAGAGGGAGGAAAACAGGGAAGGAGAGAAGGTATAACACTTTCTCCTTCAAGACGTAAGATACTCGTAAAGGAAGATAGCAGAGAGTAGAGGGAGAGACAGAGAGGAGCAAATGTATCATAATTTCTTTTCCTGAAATTAAGAGGAGAGGGAGAAGTAGAGAGGTGAGGGAAGTGAAAGAGGAGAGAAGAGGATCCATCATACTTTCATTCCATGGAGGAGAGAGAGAGAGAGAGAGAGAGAGAGAGAGAGAGAGAGAGAGAGAGAGAGAGAGAGAGAGAGAGAGAGAGAGAGAGAGAGAGAGAGAGAGAGAATGCTTTGAGTTGCACCGACACACCCTTAGCACGCTACCAGACCTGACCTTCGCCTTGTTTTGGACTCTACAAGTTTCAGAAAGCAAGCAAAACAAGTAAAGCAAGTAAAACAAGAAGACGAGGACCCGAGCCCCGTGTGGTTAGTGAGGCAGTAACTTCAAACAACTGCGTCCCAACATGGAGTAGTCAGAAGGCTCTCTCCTCTCAACCCCCCCCCCTCCCCCGCTGAATCACTTAATTGTGGCGTTAATTGTGGCGAACCGGTGGTTATGTCCCGCGTGATGTGTACTTGTGAATATATGTAAATAAAGAATATGAGGATTTTTCTTTACTGGTTCATTGCAAGGCTGAACTTCAAGGTAGCGTAGAAATCAAAGAGTTTACCTTAACTTTCTCCCCACGTACAGAGAGAGAGAGAGAGAGAGAGAGAGAGAGAGAGAGAGAGAGAGAGAGAGAGAGAGAGAGAGAGAGAGAGAGAGAGAGAGAGAGAGAGAGAGAGAGACCGGCTGACCCACTCACCAACCGACCGACAAACAGACAGACCGAGAAACGCAGAAACAGTAAAGCGATAGATATAACTCGATACAAGGCTGTTTGGTGGCTGTTCGGCTCCTCCACGGGAACATGAGCCGGGAAGTCGTTTAATCTAAGAGAAGCAGGATGAGACGACTATTTTAGCCGAGTAATGGCCATGTTGGGCTTGGTGGATCAGCGGGGTGGTATAGACAGTTGGATCTGCTGGAGATAAAAACTACAATACCAGGTTTTGGGTTTATATAGAAGGGCAGTGCTTTATATAATCGTGAAAGGGGACCACACGGGTATTACTGCGCTGTGGCATTGAGGGCTTTGTATGATGGGATGGTGTTGTGGCTTCAATCTTGGAACGGGACATGATGATGATAGGAACATACGAACATAAATAAGGGAAACAAGGGAAGGTGCATGAACAGGAAAATAAGGAAAGCTCCTAAAACATAAGGAAAAATTTGGGATGCTGCATGAAGATGAGGGAAAATATGGGAAGCTGCAAGAACTTTAAGGGAAAATAAGGGAAGCTGCAACATAAATAAGAGAAAGTAAGTTAAGCTACAAGAACATAAGGGAAAATTTGGGATGCATGAGCATGAGGGAAAATAAGGGAAGCTGCAAGAACAAACTCAGGGAAAATAAGGAAAACTGAAATAACAAACTCAGGGAAAATAAGGGAAGCTTCTACATAAATATGAGAAAATAAGAGAACCTGGATGAACATAAGGGAAAATAAGAAGCACGTCAAGCCTAAATGTGACAGTTTCTCGTATGATAGACTGGAAAACCAAAGAAAAGTTTTGGTGAAGGTAAAGATAATGCAAGAATGTAACGAGCGAAAATATGTACATAACTAAGCAAAATATGTTTGGAATTCTCAGATTTTGGGCAATTGAGAGAATGTGATGTTAGACTAAAGAGAGAAAGAAAAATAGATGTACGCACGTAAGAAAGAAATTATAAAAGAAAAGGTAAGAGAAACACACACACACACACACACACACACACACACACACACACACACACACACACACACACACACACACACTTAGAGCACCACAGCAAATAGCGCTCGAGAGTTTAGGATAATGGGAAGGTCAAATGAAAGTTACGAGCAGATTCCCAAACGACGCCACAGTCACCAGCTGCGTCCTGAGGCGGCCACACGCGTCCCCTCACGCCCGCCTCTTTGTGGGTCACGGGGGGAGGGACACAAAGGAATACAAAGAAAGCTTCACTCAGCAACAGATCTCCTTTCCCTGACTTGACTGTTTGAATGTGGTACAGTAACCATTCTAAGAGTAGGAAGGCCAGGAAAGCAAAGCAGAAGGCTCCCCACCCGCTACTCACAACACCCAAAACCGGCCTGAAAACAAACGACACAGTGTTGCAGTGAAAAACTAACAGGAGAAAAGAAGAAAATTAAAATCTCAACATGAAATCTACGAGTAATGAAAATAAGGCATAGGTTTCAATTATGTATAATGCATATGTGCGGATGTGTGGGTGTGTGGGTGCGTTTGTGGGTGTGGGCACGGGGTGGGTGTGACGGCGTGGTGAGGCCGCCTTGATTGCTGTTGGGAGGCACCACTTAATCACGCCGTCTTCTTTTTAACTTTCAACTCGCTAAAGATTCAGTATTTATTTTATATTATATACTTAGTTTGCTGGAAAAGTGTCGACGCTCTTTGAACTCCCGAGACTCCTCAGGCGTATGACTCTATATTAATGGGAAAGGCTCGGTAAATAAAACCACAATATTTATAAAGTGCAATTACTCTGTTCTTTATCTGAATATTTCAAGCTTATCTTAATCTACATAAAAGGAGACTGTTCAGTATTTATATAGGACAATTGTGTATTATTTTCTACATATTTCTGAAGTTCTGAAGTATACTGCATGCAACGAGACTCGTATTTATATAGTCCAATTAGTAATTCTCTCTCTCTCTCTCTCTCTCTCTCTCTCTCTCTCTCTCTCTCTCTCTCTCTCTCTCTCTCTCTCTCAAGGTTCTTTCATGCATATCTAAGTCCACATAAAAAGAGGCTGTTTTAGCATTCATGAGCCACGAGTAAGGTGAATAATTTGATCAAGTTTCAAGTCTAATAGATACGAGTTTTCACCAGCATCAATCCCTCCACCTGCGATAGGAAGAAAAGTTATATTTTCCTGCAAAAACACGTATTTCCTAACAAAGAAGAAAATGTTAATGGTTTCCCGCTAAACTGCAATACGAAAGTGGCTCTCTGCAGCGCGATTCTTAAGCTTAGAGGTTGTATTCTATCTCGACTTGAGCAATTGGTTTTAAGATTGTAGATCCTGATAATGACGTTTATTTATTTATTTTCCCTACTTTCCTACGCTCCGAAAACATCGTATATATCCCTTATATAATTTAAACTTTTCGTCTATATCATGTGAAAGACATTAAAAGAAAAGCGAAGCTACAATGTCCATCACGAGGTCCATCGCAATCATCAGCCTTGAAATGTAACAATAGTGAATCTCATGTACGCCTCTTTCATTTGCAGCCTTTACCAGTCCGCCACCCACCACAACCTACATTACTTTCCTTGCAGCTTCTCGTCTTCAACAAACCCCAAGGATACCCCACAACTGTGCCCCTGGAGATCGGCCCCGTTCCGCCCCACCCCGCCCGGCCCCGCTCCGATACACAGCCCTCGTCGCCCCGTCTTGCGGCCCTCGGCTGCTGGCGGCCCTTGGATCATTCCCGTCCCACGCCACAGTCCAGGAATCCTGTCCTCCCGTCAGCCATCCCGTCCCGCACCTCTACAGGCCAGCCAGCCCCTCAGTCCCGCACCTCTACAGGCCAGCCAGCCCCTCAGTCCGGCGTGACTCTGAGGTGGTCGCTGACGGACTCGTGTGGTGAACTTAGCAATCCGCCAAACAGACAGACTTATAAAGAAAAGAAAGACATATTTGGGCCTCACTTGTCCCTTGCTTTCAACAGCTTTTGAGTCTACCCCATTATAATTAACCAAATATGAAGAAATAGGAGAATAAGAAACTTCAAGAGGAATCTTACATTGGGTAGAGGAGTCTATTAGCGACTGGTTTTTACAGTCTACCATTAGTGAGTTAGCTGCAAGAAAATCGGTTCCCAAAATTGGATGTATAACGTCTGCAATGACGAAAGACCAAGGGAAAGAACGCCTAATACATCGTATCCCAAGGTCTACATCGACTTCACCATAACAACGTATGGGTTTACCTGACGCATTAGTAAGAGTAACAGCAGTTGGCCTGAGGAATGGATTCATTAGGTAGCAGCGAAAGTGATGAACCAGTATCTATCAAAAATTGGTAATTCTTGCAACCGATTGTGGCACTTACTCTAAGTGGCAGTCCGACGGTCGCAACTGATATTTCTACGGACTGCCCTACTAGTTTCCCGCCTGGTGGAATACGCGAGCGGGGGAAGAAGAACGAGAATTAGGGCGAGAATCTGGCAAAATATTAGAAGCTGTAGAAGAAAGTATACACCATCGTTTACATGATTTTGCCCTGTTACCATAATACAGATGGTACCTGCACACCTGAGGACGCTGACCTTCATGAAAGGCGCACACTCCAATGGGAACACAAGTTCTAGAAAATACATTATCCTGACAAGCTGAAGTGAAATCTGGGCCTCTATTACCATTATCTCTGTTCTGGCTCGCAGGCCTGGACCCTTGTCTACCTTCCACCATGGAAACATTAGCGCTGTTGTTTACACTCGCATTACTTGAGCCATAGGCCAACAATGTCTCAGCTACACGAGCCAGTTCCTCTAGTGTAGAGCTCTCCTCATATGTCACTAGGAAAGGTCTGATGCTACTAGGTAATGCTTTCAAAAACTTTAACTTTATAAAGGAATCATCCACCCCTAGTTGAGCAGCTATTTTACGCAACTCTCTCAAATACGTGGAAGGTCTGTCACACATTATGTTTTGATTAACAAGAGAGTCAAAAAGTTCAGGCTTTGACCTGGTGAAAAGAGATATCAAAGATTGCTTTAATTCACCATAGTCTGAAGAATTGATGACTTCATCACTCAATTGATTGATTACTCTAAGTGGCAAATTTGATAATATATGGTGAAATTTGGTACTTGAAACAATGATCTTGGCAAGAACAAACTGTGATTCAATTATTGTAAACCAGCGTGTTACTGAAGTCTCATCAAAGGGTGGTGGTTTGACGGCAACACCTGCGGTCACGGAAGGAACACTATCCTGCGACGCACTAGATGTAAGTAGCGAACCCTCGTCCTGGTTCTGCATAGTTCCAAGGGCATAGATTCCAAACAGGACAAAAGTAAAATAATAGAGTACCTGGAGGACCAGCATATAGTCACTGTGTAGTTATAGTCTGCCACCAATCACCACAGTCCGTAGGCCATCCCTGCCTCCACGATGATCACGTTACGTCTGGTCACTCCGGGGTCACCACATGTGGAGCGGGGATCGGTACGGAAACCTTCCAGACAGGTGCCCTGAGTTTATTTGCGGGCGCTGTCCACAGGCACAGTTAGATTCCTCAGACACGGTCACAGCAAATATACAACAACAGAGAGGCCCAAACTCCAGGTGGTGCTTAAATCACAATAAAGGAAAACCATTGCAGGCGTGTGTGTGGTGTTTTTGGTAGGCGTCCAGTCAGCCGAATGCCGAGACCGTGGCAGTACCCAACGAGGTGTAAACCGCATTACTGGAACCTACCTCGAACTTCTAATGGTTTATCTATGTACTCCTACATGTGTGTGTGTGTGTGTGTGGCAAGGAGGGGGTGGAAATAACTATGCATGACAGAAAGGTTTAAATGTGTGTGTGGAGGAAAGTGTGCATTAAAAAAATAAATAGGAATACAGAATGAGTGAAGAAGAGGATAATGAAGGATAAGGTAGAGGAGAAAGAATACAGCAAAGATGAAGAAAAAGATATTGAAAGATGAGATATGATAAGAAGGAAAAAGAATACACTGCAGGAGGAGAAAAAGGATGTAAATGAAGGATATAACAGAAAAGTATAATGAAAGATAGAATAGAAGCAAAAAGAACACAGGAGGCATGAAGAAAAGAATATTACTGAAGGATGCGAGAGGAAAAAACACACTCACCAAGGCCAACAAAAAGGAGAGAGAGAGAGAGAGAGAGAGAGAGAGAGAGAGAGAGAGAGAGAGAGAGAGAGAGAGAGAGAGAGAGAGAGAGAGAGAGAGAGAGAGGAATAAAATAAAATATAAAATAAATAAAAAAATGAAAAGGCTCACTGAGGTGCCAGTCTCTACATGACAGAGCCAAAAGAATTACTCTAAAGTTAAGAAGTGTCTTGTATAAGGAAGTACAGACACAGACAGGAGCTCCAGACTTTACCAGACTGACACCAATACTCACGTGGCAAAGAGGACTCCATGTACCAGCCGGCAGGGACAACAGCAACCTTGGCTATGAGTTGCTGTCTCACGTCTGATGCCTCAAATGTGACGTTCTCAAAGGTGAGCATTGACACGGCCTCATCTGGTACATACAGCCTGACAAAGGGTCTGTTGTCAGTATTTGTATTGGGAAGATATGGGTGGTGTTTATTTATTTGTGTATCTCTCTGACGTTTTTATTTTATTTTATTTCTTTTTTATGCAGGAGGGACACCGGCCAAGGGTAACAACCCCCCTCGCCCCCTCCACCCCCCCAAAAAAAACACTTCATGCTGGTCCCTGAATAGGGTCCAAAGCGGTAGTCAAAACCTGAAGGATAAGTGTCTTGAAACCTCCCTCTTGAAGGGATTCAAGTCACAGGAAGTGGAAATACAGAAGCAGGCAGGGAGTTCCTGAGTTTACTAGAGGAAGGGATGAATAATTGAGAATATTGGTTAACTCTTGCATTAGAGAGGTGGGCAGAATAGGAGTGAGAGAAAGAAGAAAGTCTTGTGCAATGAGGCCGTGGGAGAAGGGGAGGCATACAGTTAGCAAGATCAGAAGAACAGTTAGCATGAAAATAGCAGAAGATAGCAAGAGATGTAATATGAGAAAGAGGCTGAAGACAGTCAGTTAGAGGAGAGGAATTGATGAGACGAGAAGCTTTTGATTCCACACTGTCTAGAAGAGCAGTATGAGTGGAATCCCCTAGACATATGAAGCCTACATGGACAGATAAGCTCCCTGTACAGAGTTAGCAGCTGAGGGGGGGGAGGAGGAAGACTGGAGGACACATTCCAGAACATCTAACTTCATAGAAGCTGTTTTAGCTAGAGATGAGATGTGAAGTTTCCAGTTTATATTATAAGAAAAGGGCAGACTGAGGATGTTCAGTGTAGAAGAAGGGGACAGTGAGGAAGAGGGGATAGTTATCTGAAAGGATGTGTTGGGTTGATAGATGGAAGAATTGAGTTTTTGAGGCACTGAATAATACCAAGTTTGCTCTGCCCCAATCAGAAATTTTAGAGAAATCAGAACTCAGGTGTTCTGTGGCTATCCTGTGTGAACTCTTTACTTCCTGAAGGGTTGAACGTCTAGGAAAATAATTTGAAAAGTGCAGGGTGGTATCATCAGTGTAGGAGTGGATAGGACAAGAAGTTTGGTTCAGAAGGTCATTGATGAATAATAAGAAGAGAGAGAGGGTGACAGGACAGGACCCTGAGGAACACCACTGTTAATAGATTTAAGAGAAGAACAATGACTGTCTACCACAGCAGCAATAGAACGGTCAGAAAGGAAACTTGAGATTAAGTTACAGAGAGAAGGATAGAAGCTGTTGGAGGGTAGTCTGGAAATCAAAGCGTTGTGCCAGACTTTATCAAAAGCTTGTGATATGTCTAAGGCAACAGCAAAAGTCTCACCAAGATCTTTAAAAAAAGGATGACCAAGTCGCAGTAAGGAAAACCAAAAGATCACCAGTAGAGCGGCTTTGATGGAACCCTGTACTGGTGATCAGATAAAGGTTGTTAAGTGATAGATGTTTAAAGAATCATCCTGTTGAGAATAGATTCAAAAACTTTAGATATGTAGGAAATTAAAGCAATAGGACGGTAGTTTGAGGGATTAGAACAGTCACTATTTTTAGGAACAGGTTGAATGTAGGCAAACTTCCAGCAAGAAGAAAAGGCAGATGTTGACAGACAGAACTGAAAGAGTTTGACTAGGCAAGGTGCTAGCATGGAGGCACAATTTCGGAGAACAATAGGAGGGACCCCATCAGGTCCATAAGCCTTCCGAGGGTTTAGGCCAGCAAGGGCATGGAAAACATAATTGCAAAGAATTTTAATAGGTAGCATGAAGTAGTCAGAGGATGGAGGAGAGGGAGGAACAAGCCCTGAATTGTCCAAGGTAGTGTTTTTAGCTAAGGTTTGAGCTAAGAGTTCAGCTTTAGAGATAGATGTGATAGCAATGGTGCCATCTGGTTGAAATAAAGGAGGGAAAGAAGAAGAAGCAAAGTTATTGGAGATGTTTTTGGCTAGATGCCAGAAGTCATGAGGGGAGTTAAATATTGAAAGATTTGGACACTTTCTATTAATGAATGAGTTTTTGGCTAGTTGTAGAACAGACTTACCATGGTTCCAGGCAAAAAATATAAAGCCTATGAGATTTTGATGATGGAAGGCTCAAGAACCTTTTGTGGGCCACCTCTCTATCATATATAGCATGAGAACAGGTTAGGTTAAACCAAGGTTTGGAAGGTTTAGTTCAAGAAAAGAGTGAGGAATATACGCCTCCATGCCAGACACTACCACCTCTGTTATGCAATCAGCACACAGAGATGAGTCTCTGACACAGAAGCAGTAGTCATTCCAAGAAAAATCAGCAAAATACCTTCTCTGGTTCCCCCAACTAGCAGGGGTAAAATGCCAGAGGCACTTCTGCTCATGGAATGCTGAGGAGAGATTGGAGCGATGGGACAAACTACAAATATGAGATTGTGATGGGAGGAGCCCAACAGAGAAGAGGGTGACAGCATAAGCAGAAGGATTAGAGGTTATGAAAAGGTCAAGAATGTTGGGTGCATCTCCAAGACAGTTACGATTATGAGTAGAGTGTTGCACCAATTGCTCTAGGTTGTGGAGGATGGCAAAGTTAAAGGCTAGTTCACCAGGAAGGGAGAGGAAAGCCAAAGTTGGTGGTGAACATTGAAGTCTCCGAGAATGGAGATCTCTGCAAAAGGGAAGAGACTCAAAATGTGCTCCACTTTGGAAGTAGTCAAAGAATTTCTTATAGTCAGAGGAGTGAGGTGAGAGGTATACAGCACAGATAAATTTAGTTTGAGAGTGACTCTTGTCATAGGCAGATGGTGGAAAACTTGGAAAATTCAATAGTGTGGGCACAAGAGCAGGTTAAGTTGTTGCACACATAAATCCAACATCCAGCTTTGGAGTGAAAATGAGGATAGAGAAAGTATGAGAGAATAGAAATGGGGTTAATGTCAGTTGCCTCAGACACCTGTATTTCAGTGAGGAAAAGAAAATGAGGTTTAGTAGAGGAGAGATGATGTTTTACAGATTGAAAATTAGATCTAAGACTGCGAATGATGCAGAAGTTAATGAAGAAAAAATTGAGGGGGATGTCAAGACACTTAGGGTCAATACCAGAAGAGCAGTTCGACCTGGGGACGTTTGTGGTCCCCTCCCCAGATGGGGACTTCAAGGCTGGTGTAGGAGTTGTCATGATAATTTTGAATTTTGAGTGAAGGGTGTATGTGTAATTAGGTGCTTGTAGTTTTGTGTGAAGGAAGAGAGTTGTATTTAAAGGGCAGGCTGTGACTTCCACCTTGTATAGGAAGACACAAAGAGAACTGTTCAGTGAGATCATAGCTGGATTTAATGATAAGTTCACAGCACTCCCTGATCCAGTGCTTTAGACTTCACTGGGAGTAATCATTTCAGCAGATGTCTACTACCTCCTCCTTGTAATATTCCCTTCTGTTTCTCACTTGGCATACCTCTGAATAACCTCAAAGTGTCCCTCAGCAGTCTTTGCCAGCAGTTCACCCACAAATGTCTGGCCCTGAGGAGGAGAGAGAAGAGGCTCAGGAAAGAAAATACAGTACAGATGCAATTTCTCTCAACTCCTGCCCTTTCTTATGGAAGGATAACAGATGAGGTATAATTTTACTTCCTTCATCTATCTATTTATCTATATACCAGGCCACCAATCCCAGACAAAAGCACCACTCACTCACATACACATCACTCACACTCTTAGGCCCATCAGTCTCTGGTGGGAAGGAACAGTCTTGTGGACCACCCTACAACACCCTAGCAACCATACTTATAAAACTCTGCTATGGTTACATCCTAGCTAGTAAGGGAACTTGAATTATGGGACTTGAGTGCTAAGTGACTGTCCTAGCAGGGGACTCTGTTGAGTTACTGTCTTAAGGTGCTAACACCACTACCGGCTGACATAAGCAGACATGTAATGCTTTTTGATGAATCTTGCATGAAACGGCTGATAACGAGTAAAAATGATATGTATAATAAAACAAATATATTCATTTAATGGTTCTCAACAATAATCTGACTAGTTTAAGCTTAATTATTGAAGGTATTTATTTACCACTGTTGTCATTTTGTCAAAACAACAATCAGGTGGTGCCAACTTTGACTGCACACCAAGGTGGTGCATGCATCACTGTGTTACTGATGACCCTGCTGGTGGTCTGCTGTGAGGGCCCCAAGTCATCCACACTGATGTGTTGCATCTTGCCTGTTGTGAAGTACCACAGAGTGATGGACACTTGCATCTCAGGGGAGAGAGCCTTATTTCTTGAAATTGGTCTCTTCAGTATTTCCCACACAAAATCAATCACAATGATCCCAGTACAGACCAGCCGATATGTCTTCAGCTCAGTCATCCAACTCATTGAGGACTTCCTTCTTGTCATGAAAAGTCTGTTGCTGCTGCTGGCAGTGTCAGTGGAGTTAATCTAGCACAGCCTTGCTTGCTGATAGGATGCAATCTTAAAGGCAGGTTCACACTGGCTGTGATGCTACACTAGCTATACGATGCGTATGATGCAAAGCTGTGTAGCTTCCAGTCATTACTGCTTGTTGCTCCCCTAGGAAGAAAAGGTGCAAACTGTTTGCTATGGAACAACTTATAGAAGAACTACAGAAATACCCGTGGTTGTATGTTGGTCTTGCTGGATTTATTTCATGCACTCAATTTCTTTTTCTTTGCCACAGCTAGAAGCAGTAGTTCCTCCTCAAGAGACCACAGAGCAATGTCTCCCATGATGCTGCAGATGCACTGAGCTACTGAGTGATGTGACAATTGATGCAAGCACTGTCTGACAGCACAGCATCATTTACGGTGTGAATACTCACGTGGCAAGCATCGCATCGCCAGCGTCAGGCTATAGGATTGCACACCCAGTGTAGCATTGCAGCCTAGGTGAACCCATCTTTTATGATGCATCTTGAGGACTTCAGACGGTATCTTTCAGAATTTAAGTGGCAAGTTCCACCATATTGAGGATGTAAAACGATGATTTAATGTTTAAGCAGTAATTTAGTGATAATGCATATGGTCCCAGGAGGTTTGGCTTAACAAAATGTAAACTTACAAGACTGTGGTCTGCTTTTGGTAAGGTTTTTTGAAACTGTTAACCGACAAACATGATTTATTTTTACTTACGGTAGCTATGATGCCTATTTAAGTGTGTACAAATTGTAGGATGATAGATAAAAAAATAAGAGGAAGAAAAGTTAATATATAAATTTCTATATCTATACAATTTTTAACTCATAACTCCTTAAAACTAAATCAACTCATTATTATCTAAAAATTATCAGTGACAAAAGTAATTACTGCTAAATCAATTTTATGCACATTCTACACAAAGATGTTTTTATAGTAGGGAAAAGATATATATTAGTGTGTGACTTTCAATGTAACTTAGAAAATGTGTACTTATGCATATGAAAAATATATCTTAATGAAATAAAAAAAAATCTTTACATAAAATCTGTGAGCAATGCAGACATACACAACGAAAAAAGTAAATAGCACATAAAACTAATGATGAAGTATCACTTTAAAGAAGAAAGGCTTACATTTGAGAAGTGTGATTTATTGCATCATCAATCAACCCCTGCAACACACTCCATATCTGTGTGAATTGGGGTGTTCCTCTGCTTCCCCCTGCAGGGTGTGTCCATGGCTGCATCTCTGGCCTTCAGGTACTCCTCCAGTGTAGTGACAAACTCAGTACCAAGATAGTCTGAGTGTGTGTCCATGGCTGCATCTCTGGCCTTCAGGTACTCCTCCAGTGTAATGATAAACTCAGCTCCAAGAGTGTCTGTGAAGCCACTTGACAAGCAGCCTACATTGTAATTGCAGACGCCCGTCACAATTGGGAAGTTCACTGTCCTGTCTGAAGTATTCCAATACTTGGAACAATTCTCCACACTCATGAATGCAGGTGTTCATTGCAGGTCATGCCTTTGAGGCATCTCATCATCTTTTCATCTGACGTCAGATGATGCATCAAATGATACATCACAATTCATCACATCACCACTGTCAGGTTTGAAAACAGCTGATCTACTTTTTTCTATTACAATTTTTTTTTTTACTCACAGCAAGGCCTGTAATGCACTAAGCATACTGAAGGTATGTGGTGGTGGTAGCTGGCTAAGTCACAGAAGTATGTATTTCCTGGGTCATGGCATTCTGTCATAGTCTTCACAGAAGATAATAACACAATTTCTCTCATAAATTTTATGAGTTGTGTGGGTGGTCTGACACCAGCGTGGCAGTACACACATGCCCTGTCCTCAACTTAGGCCAACTAAGTACTGACTCATTATCAAGTAACTACTGCCCCACTCCCTCCCCTCCCACCACTTAGGGATAACATGCCACACATCTGAAGAAAGTCTTAAAAAATCATGCACACACAAAAAAAAAACAGATACAGTACATGAAAAATAGCAAAACATAAGGAGTACCACAAGGTGTAATCTAAAGCCTGATTGTAAACAAGTCACACCCCAGACACACGGCTCAAACTTTGGCAGATTGTTGCCAAAGTGCTGGATGATTTTTCAGCGTGCACAGCCCAATTTTGTTTTTTTGCATACATTTTCATTCAAAAATGTGGATTACAGTCCCTTAATTAACTTGGTAATTTCTGTCCATCTCCTCACCTTGAAAGCCTCACCATCAAACATTAAGCCAGAATTTTTGTAAACAAACTGGGCCAGAGTCCTTGTCAATAAACTGAACACCTCTTGATAACAGAATGAATATTGTTATATTACTCAATCCAAAAAAATTTACCTTGATTTCTGTCCATTTCCTCACCTTCAATGCCTTGCCATCAAACTACAACCCAGAATCTTTGTCAACAAACTGAACACCTCATGATAACAATAATAGAAATGATAGTTTTATTACTTAAAAAAAAAATCAAATAAATAAATAAAAAAAAATCCTGTCTGTCTCCTCACCTTGAAAGACTTGTCATCCAGCACCAAGCCAGAGTCCTTGTCAACAAACTGAACACATCATGTTAACAAAGATTATACTGTTTTGTTACTCTTTATATGCAACATTTAAGGCAATCATGCCTGTCTGTCTCCTCACCTTGAAGGCCTGGCCATCCAGCACCAAGCCAGAATCCTCGTCAACAAATTGAACAGTGATGGCGATGGGCTGTCCGGCCTGCACTATGCTGGGCTGCTGCAGGACCATTGCTGCACTCATCTGTGTTGAGCTGAGGGAAGGCCAAAAGAAGAAATCACTTATGCACTGAGGGGAGACCAAAAGATGACCAGCTATTAGATCACTTATGTGACTCCAATAGCAAATAGTAAATACTGAGATCCTTTTCTCTCCTTTTTGGCATGTCAGAATTGAGGCTTTCAGTCTAGCCCTAATCCCTAGAGACTTCCTTTAATGTACCCTGATTAAGTTAAATTTAAGAGATAGGAAGGAATTGGTTCTTAAATAGAGTGGTGGATGAATGGAATGGACTCAGTAATGAGGCTGTTAATTCTGATTCTTTTGTGAGCTTTAAAATAAGATTACACAGGTTTAAGAATGAGGATGATAGGTGGAAATAGGTAGGCATGTTTTGTACAGGGACTGCCATGTATAGGCCTGATGGCTTCTTACAGCTTCACTTATTTTCTTATTCTTCTGTTCTTACACCAGACACTTATCCTTTGGATGGTCCTTTTGACCTCTCTTTAGGGGCTGGCACTCTCATTGGGCTTTTTTTTGCACTTTTTGTTGCCCTTGACCAGTCCCCCTCTTACATAAAAAAGACTTGTACCTACCTGAAGGTCTCCACCAGGGTGGCAGTGAGGACTGGAGCATAGCTGGGGAAGGTGATGGTGAAAGAGAGGTTGTACCCTTCCCCGGGCTTGCTGACAGACAGGTCGGTAAAGGTGGCAGTGCTGTTCCTGTAGGGAACTGTGGTGGTGCCAATGAGGATGGCACCTGGCGGAGCTCCTGACAAACTAGCCGTGACCTGCCAGGGATCACTCTTGTGGCCCAGGTCACTGATGGGTGCACCCTGAGGAGAGGATGAGAGAGAGAGAGAGAGAGAGAGAGAGAGAGAGAGAGAGAGAGAGAGAGAGAGAGAGAGAGAGAGAGAGAGAGAGAGAGAGAGAGAGAGAGAGAGAGAGAGAGAGAGAGAGAGAGAGAGAGAGAGAGAGAGAGAGAGAGAGAGAGAGAGAGAGAGAGAGAGAGAGAGAGAGAGAGAGAGAGAGAGAGAGAATAATTATTGGTGGATCTTTGAGTCCTTTCATGAGAAACAAAAAGGCCTGAAGGTTTATTACACACACACACACACACACACACACACACACACACACACACACACACACACACACACACACACACACACATACAAAGACACACACAAGGACTGAATGAATACAGAGATGGGATAAGGAGTGTAGCCCAGCCCCTGTATACCACAAGTAGACAAACAAAGGTGATGGTGGCAAGAAATGTACATAAACTGATGGATGAATAAAGATGGAGACAGAACCAGAGATGTGTAGCTCAGGTCCTGTATACTACAACTACAGACACACCTCTTTATCCAGTACAGTGACAGACGGCTGCATTTCAAACACTGTGTACTGCACCACACTGCTGGGCACACCACTCAGCACCAATATACTGGATGGCTCGACATACTCTGTCACTGCCAGGCTCTCCTTGATCTTCTCTGCCACCTCCTTCTCCTGCTGCTTGTAGAACGGTTCGACATCTGGAATGACAACAGTGCCTTCCTCCTCTGTGGCTTTTGGAGGGGCTTCCTTGGGTGGTGGCTCGATGGGGTCACTCACCTGAGGAAGAGAGGTGGGGACTGGAGGAACACACTACCTCTGTTAATGATTCAGCTGTTGACAAAGTGCAGGAGGACATGATTCAAGGCAGTAAAGGGGCAGAGAACAGTGCCATTTTACCAAGAGGAGTTACAGGAGGGAGAGGTGATTCAAGTTAGAAAAGGGGCAAAGAACAGTGTCTGCCTTAAGAGAAGGCACTAGAGGAAGAGATAACATAAGATCACAAAGGAACAGAGAGCAGAGATTCACTTTACCGAGAGAGAGGCACAGTTGCTGCACGATTCGTCCTGGAATCTATTGATGGCCTTTTCCAGACTCTGCACCAGCTTCTCATAGGGAATCACCTCCCCGCCAGTTGCTCCCTTCTCCCCCTCACCATTCAGGCTTGTAGTTGGAATGCTGGCCACCTCAGCCTAAACAAATTTAAGTTATATTCTTAAACATTTTGTTCTCTTTGGTAATTATTTTCATATATAATGAATAGTAAGAATCTCATAGGCAATTTTGTCACAGTCCTTGTTAAACTACCACTATCTATCTATCTATATACCAGGCTGGCAATCTCACACAGGATGACCCAGAAAAAGCATCACACACTCCTGCACACATCACTCACACTCTTAGCTCCATTAGCACCTAGCAGAAAGGGACAGTCTTGTGGACTGCTACATCCCAGGAGCTTAGGCACAGCACAGCTGTCCACATACTTCCACAGCAAGGCATCACAGCATAAACTGGTTTAATTCTGCCCTTTCATGGTGAGATCATTCCCTATCACAAGAGTAATAAAAATGACCTTGAAAATCCAGACAAATTCCATTAGATCTACAATTAGTTGAAACTCCCAAACCTTTAAGAACAAGTCTTGCATGTTGAGCTACTAGCAAGGGAGACCAGGCAGCCCAGACAGCCAAACCAAACACAGCCACACCCAACATAGCCACAAACAACATGGTCACACACAACACACAGACCCAACAAAACCAGACTCAACACAGCCACACCAAACACAGCTGCACCCACCACAGTCGGACTCAACATAGACCAGACCCACCAACACACATCCTCACCATCACTTCAGCCAGCACTATACCCACCTCCAGCCTTCCCTGCTGTCTCTTGGAGTCCTCCCGCATAACACTGATGACCCTGATGTTGTCTGGGGATACCTCAAACAGGTTGGCCAGATTCATCACAAGGTTCTGCTCATAAAACTCATCTTCCTTCACCATGAGGCCACTGGTGAGGGTGATCACGGGAGTGGTCTTGATGTCAAGGACGTGGCCTCCGCGCAGCACCACATGGACCAGCTTGGCACTACGCTGGAAGTAATTGGTCCCTACTACCTGCAGGGGAGGGTCTGGGTGAGCTGGAGAGATGGCAATAGGGACAGGCATGCCACAACAGTGTTTCCCTTGCTTAAAATTATCAAGGAGAGCTATGACAAAACTGACAAGGAGAGACATGACAAGACTGATAGGAAGGCATGACAAAACTGACAGGAAGAGGCATGACAAAACTGACAGGGAGAGACATGACAAGACTGACAGGAAGGCATGACAAAACTGACAGAGAGGCATGACAAAACTGATAGGGAGAGACATGACAAGACTGACAGGAAGGCATGACAAAACTGACAGGGAGAGGCATGACAAAACTGACTGGAAGAGGCAAGGCTGAGTTGTTGTTCTGTTACCCTAAACTAGCAGGGAGAGACAAGGCAGAGCAGTTGTTCCTTTGCCCCAAACTGACAGGGAGAGGCAGGGCAAAGTACAGAGTTCCAGTGCCTCAAACAATACAACACAACACACAGCCATTCCTTACATTCCCTACACAACACAACACACAGTCATTCTTTACATTCCCAACACAACACAACCATCCCTTACATTCCAAACACAACACAGCACACAGCCATCCCTTACATTGTCCAGTGTGGGAAGGAAAGCCTGAGGGTGGGTGGGGTCCTCAGGCAACAGCTGGTAGCCAGCTGCAGAGATGTTAAGGTTGGCTGGGGGAACAAAGACACTATCCACATAGATGTCATAACGCTGAGGCTTTGGAAGAAGATGCGTAGGACAACAGCCTCGGAGGATGGACTGTGTGGCAGGTGCAGACACAGCACCTGAGGATGTGATGTGAGTGGAGGATCAGTGTGGTGAGGTTAGGTTAAAGATGCAGCACCTGAAGCAGTAAGTGATTAGATTAGGTTAGATTAGGCTGGGTTAGTGTTGGGTGAGGTTGTGCTGGGTCAGTGTGGCTTAAGTGAGGTTAGGCTGGGTTGAATGATGTTAAGTTATGTGTCAAAAAGATTGGTGTGAATTGCCTGCTGTTTATCTCCAATTACTATTATTATTATACTGCTGAAAATTACTACAACTACTACTACCACGGCTGCAATCACTGTCTACTACTACTACTACTACCATTCCAACCACTGCAACTACTACAAGCACCATAGCAGTACCTGAGGGGGCGTGCTGGTCATGGCCATCTCATATGTCATCCCGGTCGCCACAACTGAGAAGAAGGTTGAGATTCGCTCCTGACACATGTAGCCAGCACACCAGCCTCTGTCCATTGGTCCATTGAGGAGATCCACGTACCCACTGGGGCCTGGAGAGGAGGAGGAGGAGGAGGAGGAGGAGGAGGAGGAGGAGGAGGAGGGAGGAGGAGGAGGAGGAGGAGGAGGAGGAGGAGGAGGCGGCATTAATGACACTTACAAAAAATCCCAAGTGGAATTGACAATCTGGTAAATAGATTTAAAGGAACAAGATAAAAGTCTGGCACATCGACAGATTTATGGGGACAAGAGGAGAAGGTGACTTGTATTGCTCACCAGGGTTGGCAATGAGGGCGATGGGGGAGAGGCGCCACACCTCTGTGTCTGTGTCTATGCTCTCAATGATCATGAGGTGGCGACGCAGCGAGAAGCACTTCCATGCCTGCCACGATGGAACCACAGCACAGGAAGCATCACGGACAATGCCTGTGGGATGAGACAAAAGGAGAGTATGGGGAGTGTTAAGGGATCTCAAACAACAATAAGTCTTTAGTTTCTTAAGTGCCTGGTTTGGGTGCAGTGTGTGTGCAAGTGTGTGTTGTAGAGCTGTGTGGATATCTGACACACACACACACACACACACACACACACACACACACACACACACACACACACACACACACACACACACACACACACACAGGAAAAGTACAAGGAGACCTACATAGAACTATAAAAAGGGGGAAGATATGATAAAGAAAAGTAATAAGGAAAAGGATTTGTAGGTGATTATCCAGGACACACTGTCACCAGAGAAGCACATGTGGGAATTTTGGCCACGCATAGAGGATTTTTAGTAACATTAGAGTGGCTTTTACCTACATGGACATGAATATGACGAAAAAAATAATTACAACCATGATTATGCCCTGAGTTAGAGTACGCTGCAGCAACTGAGGAAACTGGAAAGAATGCACAGGACAGCAGCAAAGATGGTGCCAGAATTGAAGGAAAAGACTTATGAGGAGTGACTAAGAATGAGATTAATAACACTGGAAGAGAGAAGAGAAAGGGGAGACTTAATAACAGTGTGCAAATCAATAAACAGTATGGAAAAGTTAGACCGACAAGTTTTGGAGATACATGTAAATAAGGGAACAAGATGTAGAAGAGGACATACAAAAAGATTAAGAAGAGTAAATGTCTCAGTGACATCAAGAAATATAGTTTCCTATACCAAAGCACTGATCTCTGGAATAGTTTAAGCTGTAATAGTTTTACAGTTGCTAGTGTAAGCAAATTTAAAGAGAAACTGGATAACTGCAGCTATGGAGACAGGTCAAATGACATCAGGACCATAGGGGCTCAAGCATCACCTCCCCAAATATGGAGTTACATACATCAAAAGAATTAGCAACTCTTCCTCTGTCCAGCTATGACATTTGCAACACTGTTTTTCAGCTTCCATATGGTTGAAGGTCCTGAAGTAGCAAATGGAGTCATTGATATGGGATTCAAGTGTTGTGTGGGCTGGTTGAACTAAGGGGTGCATTCATTCAAGACCAGCCAGGCTCAAGCCCAGCGAGAGGGAGCCAGCCAGTGGGAGTGTGTGATGCACAGTGCATAACCATCTCTTGCTCAATCAGTGTTTTTCTCCAGAAGAAACACGTCACCCGGAGTCAATCACTGCACTGCTTACTACCCCTCCTCACGCTTCCTCACACAGTCCTGCCCAAACCTCCTTCATACCCAATCTTTTCCTGTGACTAACCAGTGCCACCTGTTAAACCTTTGTCTCACTATTATTACTAACTCATGACTTCCTCTAACATAACATTCATTCACCCTTCAATTTGTTGCTTTCTTTTAAGTAACTAATGTAATGCAGTAGCAATACTAGTATTTACTATTTTTTCAAAACTCTGAGTCTATTATACTTTTTATTCATGTAGTTTATTATATGATTATTATTATTATTATTATTATTATTATTATTATTATTATTATTATTATTATTATTATTATTATTACTGTTATTATTATTATTACTATTGTCATACTATTTTATTTTTTCTTGTGATATCAGGAAGATGTTAATAATTTCATTATTTACTTCAGGTAAAACATTTTATTAAGGTTCAAATTCCAGGTCATGCAAAAATATATACACAAACTTAAAGGGAGGAGTTATATTTTACATGCCAGTGTGCATATGCAACTTATGATTTTTTTAAATTTTAGGTAAAAAAATTTTGAAGACCAGGGTTTTTATCTGAAACTTAGTTGAAATTTATATCTTTCTTAGAAGTGGTGTTATTGTTGATAAACTTTAGATAAGTTTTCTCAATTCAAAAAAAATGGCACTTGAGTCTCTATGGTCCTGATGCCCTCAAATGAGCTTTAGCTCATATCCTGTACAATACAACTAGGTAAATACAGCTAGGTAAATAAGCACATACACACACACACACACACACACACACACACACACACACACACACACACACACACACACACACACACTGTACCTTTATTCGGAAACTTGTCAGCTGCCTCAATCTGGGATCTGTCAGGATTCTGTCTGATTGGAAGAGGAATGCGGTAATCTCCAATGCCCCTCCGAGGATCTCCGTCCCACTCCCAGTCAGCCTGAGAGATTACTGTGGCATCCTTTTCACCTGCAGAGAGAGAGAGAAAGAGAGAGAGAGAGAGAGAGAGAGAGAGAGAGAGAGAGAGAGAGAGAGAGAGAGAGAGAGAGAGAGAGAGAGAGAGAGAGAGAGAGAGAGAGAGAGAGAGAGAGAGAGAAAGAGAGAGAGAGAGAGAGAGAGATGAGAGAGAGAGAGAGAGAGAGAGAGAGAGAGAGAGAGAGAGAGAGAGAGAGAGAGAGAGAGAGAGAGAGAGAGAGAGAGAGAGAGAGAGAGAGAGAGAATGTGATGTGAGGGAGAGGTGGATGTATAAGGAAAAATGGATAAAAAAAGAGATGTTAATCCAGTAACAAAGGGATTCTAGATACTTAAGAGGATATAAGAAATAGCTGAGATAGAGATCAGCTTCACTACATAGAAATACAGATACTTGGAATGTACTGGAGATGATAGATACATAGAGTGTCCATTGGCTAAACTAGAATGATATACATAAAGAGCAGTGTAGTTCAGATCCAGTATACCAAAACTATATTAACACACACACATGTAAATCCACACTAACCCAGCAGAGATCCATCAACATCCGTCACCACCACCTTCTTTAGTCCATCACAGTCCGTATCCACACAGTCTGACGGATCAATGCTGCTCAAGTTGGGCCTAGGAATGTACATGTAGTTCTCCTGTGGTGTGTTGAGGAACAAGAGACACTTGACAAACGTCGGGTGGTTGGCGTCCTCTGACTGAGGGTTCACCATGAGAGCAGTGCCTCGCCCGCAGTCGGTGTCACGGAAGTTGTGGAACGTGAGACCCTCAAAGTGTGTGGAGCCGTAGAGTGCTGGGTAAGTGCCAGCGTTACTGAAGGTCATGAGAGGTGCCACTGTGGGGGAATGCAAGTGTCAAGTGTTTAGGGATCAGATGTAGTCAGCTGTGCTGTGCCTGAGCTCCTGGGGTGTATTAGGGTGGACCATATAACTATCACTTTGTAATGGCACATTTTATTTGAGTAAGCTTCGGTAATTTTATCAAGCCCAAAGTTTAATCTATTTTCTGAGGTGTCTTCATGCTCCTCTCTAGAAGCCATTCTGGTTCTATGCAAGTGAAAATAACAGGAACAGGAGAGGAAGAGTCCATCACACCTTTTCTTATGTCAGAGCATGGATATCATAGACACTACATATGGATACATAACAAATGTTCTCACAACAAACACCCAACTCACTAGGGCTGGGCGGGAGATGATTACTGGATCCGAACCTGTAAAATCCTGAGAAGCGATACAAATCCAATTACTGCGTCAGGATTCTAGAATCTGGTGTAGAATCCAGTCCTCAGACAAGGTCTCTTAATTCGTGAGTAAAAATAGTTATGGAGAACAACGTAAGAGTAAACTGATTTGTTCATTAATATAGTCTGTATGATGTTATTAATCATGCTTTTGGAGCATATAAACAATGAGGTCTAAGGGACTAGTTATGAAATTTACTTGTGTACACTAGCGACATGTCGAAGCTTATAGTGTTGCTAAAGTCACCATCTCTTTCGTTGGAACTGATACGCCAATTTCATGTAACGTCATACCATGGCATACATATACGACATGACATGGGCAGAGCTCTCAGTCAAGGCTGAGGACTGATGGGGGGGAACCTATGTAGTTGTTTCCATGGGTATATGCATACCTAATATGATTATGTATAGTTACTTCTAACACTGTTTTACAGCAACTTTTTACCTGTATAATAATAGCCAAAATTTATTTCAGTAACTATCCTGCTTTTATGTAGGTCTCCCCAAAGCCGTGCATCTCGAGTTGAGTAGTCTACTTTTGTTTTAAGGGACTTTCTGTAAATACCCTGAATTTAATAAAAAACAGTGGTTCTGCATGATGGCAGCCAAGCGTGGCAGAAATGCGCCCATTTGGGATTATGTGGAGCTATCAATTCCAAAACAAGCAATATGTTTGGTCACTACAGTACCAAAGCCAGTAACTGCCACAACAAAACCAAAGAAAAAATCACTGGTGTAAATTTGATTTGAAAATGCATAATCTGGCATGTTCATCACCTCAGCCATCCACAGGCCCTTCTATTGAGCTGAGAAGATACTTTGAGGAGCCTCATTTATGCAGGGACAGCAATCCACTGGCGTGGTGGAAGCAACACGAAACCCTCTTCCCCAAGTTAAGTGAAGTGGCCAAGAAATTTTTATTCATTCCTGCCTCATCTGTTCCCTCAGAAAGACTCTTTTCCAAGGCAGGGGAGCTTATCTCCCACAGGCAGAGCAGCCTTAAGGAAGGGAATATAAATATGATTCTCTTCCTTAATAAGAACATGTGAAGAGCCGCTTCCTACCAGTGCCAAGTGATATCCTTCTAGATGCCTTTTTGTTCTATAGTATTGCATGCATTTTGTTTTCATGGAAACTTTTATGTGGTCATACTACTAGTCATACTGTAGTACTAATTAAATTATTTTCTGTGATAAAGATTTTTTTTTTTCCTTTTTTTTACGGAACTGATGTGATAATACATTCTGTGATGGACATGATTTTATTGTATATATTTTCTTATTTTCCACTTGTTAACATCAAATACATAAAATGTTAAGTTGAATGTTATCTGAATGCAAAATCATGTATGGATGTAATCATATGCTTATCTAGTATCCATTGTAATTGTAAGGAAATATTAAGGAAATTAATGTAATGAAATCCAATGCAATATTAAGGAAATTATTGACTGTGATAAGGAGAGAAGTATTTTAATTTATGGAAATACGCTGTGATGTCTGGAACAATATGATTTTTTTTTCTCATTTCCAAACTTTAGTAGAGGAGGACTCTTTTGTTACTACTTTCTTACTGTTATTCTTAAAATAGCAAAAACAATTATGATGCCAAAAATAATGTTAATGTATCAAGAAAACATTTAGAAATAATGTACCCTATTTGTCAATAAATGGAAAATCTATCATAAATGTGTATGAATAACTATAACATCCTTGTATCATTTAAAGTAAATTAATGAAAGTAATAGCAATCTGAATGGTTACTTATAGTGTGCGTCCTTCACCTTGCTGAAGTGTGTCTCACTTAACTATAACTGCACATGTATTTTCATGATTGCATATTTATATCATGGAATTCTTCATATAATATATATATATATATATATATATATATATATATATATATATATATATATATATATATATATATATATATATATATATATATATATATATATATATATATATATATATATATATATATATATATATATATATCCTTGGTAAGCATCATGGGAAACACAGTCTGCATCTCGGCAAATTCCAGCCAAAGGGAGAGAGTCGTGATGTTTGTAACAGGTGGAGGGGAATCCTGGATTCTCTCCGTGGTTGGATTCCCTTGCAAACACCAATGAATCTCGTGCCTGGCAGACAATAGGAAGAATCTCGGGTGCCTGGGGCTTGTTAAGAACTTAAGAGTACATAGGATTCATGGAAGGTTCGAATCTCACGAATCCAACAGGGCAAGTAATCAGATTTGCGATTACCTGTTTTATAGAATCCTGCCCAGCCCTACAACTTACTATTAGATCCAGAGGTGAATGATGCTAAGAGGATGCCAGTGTTTCCTCCGCCGACGCCTCCGCCAAAAAATTTATCTCCATAGAACTTCATTATCCGGGACTTGGATGCCTGGTATTCACAAGTGTGTGATGGGGAGACACCCACAAACAGGGAGTGACTGGCATTGGCTGTCTTGGGGTGGAACTTGTGACTCAGTGAATCTGGCTCATAGATGGTCTGCATTGCTCCCAGGGGACTGTCCACAGAGACAACCTGGGAGAGAAGAAGCCTTCCTCAGTCACACCTAGTGCAAGCATGTCTTCCTTCAATGCATCTATAAATTTTCTCTTAGGTCTTGGGGTCTTAAGGACAATATATTACAGCATTTTTGGAATTTATAGTGTCTCTCCTCCTCCTCTTCCTCCAGCTTACATTGGTGATGAGGGAGCTGGCATAGTGCTGGACATAGAAGCCTGTGTCTGAGATTCTCCAGATGTAGAAGTTGTTGAGTCTGCAGCAGTCTGTCAGTGGCCCCGTGCCTCCCTTCTTCCATAGCTGCACAGTATACAAGGGTTAGGACAACACTGCTAATGCTACTGATTCTCTCTCTCTCTCTCTCTCTCTCTCTCTCTCTCTCTCTCTCTCTCTCACTACATCTGCACACAGCAACAAAAAGGTGGCAGGAACAAGGTACAGTAGCACTAGTAGCACCAAAACTTCTCTATCTCTCACACTGTCTCATTCTCTTTCTCTCTCTCTCTATGCCTGCACACAACAATGCAAAGTTTGCAGCAGTGTATGGCAGCACTAAAAATACTATAAATTATTCTTGCACCTCTCAGTCTCCGTCTCTCATCATGATTCCATAAATTGCATTGTGCACTTCATTCCCCATCCACCAAGTTGTGTCCTTGCACAGCTCTCCAAGGGTCTTGTAGCCAGCCTGTTCTGCACCTGTACAACACCATGAGAGACAAGAGTCAGCACCACAAGGACTAAAAAAGACAAACACACCACAACAAATAACCAATGTCTTGACACACATTCCCCAATATCCTTCACCAACACAAGACACAGAAGTTGTTATGTACCAGCAACAACATTGCCAGTCAGTACAGTGTTGGGTGCATTGTCCAGCTGAAAGGCACCACTCCAATTCAAGTTCTCTGTTTCCTGTCTGTCTTCATAAGTCCCCAGGAAGAACACAGTTGTGATGAGGTTCCACCTGTAGGTGTTGGAACCTGTCTCGTCTCTTATGCCTGCCAGAGGGATGGAAAATGAGAGGGAAATGAGAAGAGGAAGTGCACTAGTGACTTCATTAATGAATTTCCACTTTATGAATGGTTTCTGTTACACAAATTACTAAACATGTATGATTAATTAAAGGAAAGGTAGTAAAAAGCTTTTCGTCTCATCAACTCCTCTCGTCAAACTGACTGTCTTCAGCCTCTCTCTCATTGCCGCAATGTTGCATCTCTAGCTATCTTCTACCACTATTTTCATGCTAACTGCTCTTCTGATCTTGCTGACTACATGCCTCCCCTCCTCCCACAGCCTCATTGCACAAGACTCTTTTTTCTCTCATCCCTATTCTGTCCACCTCTTTATTGCAATAATCAACCAGTATTCTCAATCATTCATCACTTTCTCTGGTAAACACTGGAACTCCCTGCCTGCTTCTGTATTTCCACCTTCCTATGACTTGAACTCTTTGATGAGGAAAGTTTCAAGACACTTATCCTGTAATTTCTGACAACTACTTTTTACTCTGGGGACCAGCAGCTCAGTGGGCCCTTTTTTCTTATAATTTTGTTTTCCTTGGCTAGTGCCCCTCCTACATAAAAATAAATAAATAAAATAATAATAATAATAAAAATAATAATAAAATAAATAAATAAATAAATAAATAAATAAATAAATAAATAAATAAATAATAATAATTAATTAAAAACTATAAACACAAACACATACACACACACACACACACACACACACACACACACACACACACACACACACACACACCTGAATCTAGCACAAATAAATAGATAAGTAAATAAATTAGAAAAACCATATGAATACACACATAAAAAAATAAATAAATAAAATAAATAAATAAATAAATAAATAAATAAATAAATAAATAAATAAATAAATAAAACACACACACACACACACACACACACACACACATGGTAGTGGAGGAGAACGTTATCTATCATGTGCTGGATTCAGGTATGTGTATTTACCTAGTTGTATAGTACAGGGTTTGAGCTTTGGCTCGGACCCTGTACTATACAACTAGGTAAATACACACACCTGAATCCAGCACATGATAGATAACGTTCTCCTCCACTACCATGTTCAAGGTCTTGATGAGCCCAACAGCCACATTATAGTTGACATTGAATGATGACCTCTTGACGTAGCTAGAATGGTCATCAATGGCATCAAGGCCCAGGAAGGCAATGGAGTAGCGTGGGTCAGTGATGTCGGTGAAGCCTTCCTGCCCCATGTTACGGAACTCCACGCCATCCACTTGGGCCGAACCTGAAGGAGGGACAGAAAGGAGTAGTGGTGATGGTATTGGTGGTGGTCATGGTGGATGGAATGTAGTGGTAATAGTAGAGTAGTAATGGTTTTATTAGTGGTGGTGCATGTTAAGGACCACACTCTGAAAAACTTCTGGCTGCACCTCTGCTCTGAAAAGGCTGTACTTGAAGTTACACAGGTTTTTAAGGATGTTCTTATGGTTCTAGTGAGAAATGAACAAGATTTCTACATTAACAGCAGGAGAAACACACTTAAGAACCTGGTCAGTCATCTCGGTGGCCTTTGAAAGCAGTCATGGTGAGAGAGGGAAGCGTTTCCTTAGTGTGGTACAGGGAGTGTGGTGGTAATTGTTTTAGCAGTAGTTGTTATAGTAGTGGTGGTGGTGGTGGCAGTGGTGGTGGTAATGGTAGTAGTAGTAGCAGTAGTAAGCATTCAAAGAAAATGGAACAAATCATCATTAAAAACATCACTTGATCTTCCAGACTTACCAAAGCTTCATCACTTTATCTTCCAGATTCACCAAAGCTTTACCAATCAGCTTATCTTTCACTCAACAAAGCTTTACCAATCAGCTTATCTTCCAAACTCACTAAAGCTTCACCAACTAGTTTATCTTCCATTCTCACCAAAGCTTTATCACTTTGTCTTCTAGATTCACCAAAGCTTTACCAATCAGCTTATCTTCCAGACTCACCAAAGCTTCACCAACTGGTTTATCTTCCAGAGTCACCAAAGGTTTATCACTTTATCTTCCAGACTCACCAAAGCTTTACCAATCAGCTTATCTTCCAGACTCACCAAAGCTTTACCAATCAGCTTATCTTCCAGACTCACCAAAGCTTAACCAACCAGAATATCTTCCAGACTCACCAAAGCTTTATCACTTTATCTTCCAGACTCACCAAAGCTTCACCAATCAGCTTATCTTCCAGACTCACCAAAGCTTCACCAACTAGTTTATCTTCCAGACTCATCAAAGCTTTATTGCTTTATCTTCCAAACTCACCAAAGCTTTATTGCTTTATCTTCCAGACTCACCAAAGCTTCACCAGTCAGCTTATCTTCCAGACTCACCAACATAATGCTTGCCATTCTGGAAGACTGTGGAGACCAGAATTCTTCCCCCGTTGCTGTTCTCCGTGGTTCCTTCCACCGCAATGTTCCGGCTCAGGAGACTGACCTCCCCAGCCAGTGTGATGGAAGTGCCGTCTGACAGCGTGTGTATCTCCCCTGGGTGGAGAGACACAGATTTAATTGATGCCAAACTTGCATGTGTGTCTTTGTACCTGATGCTTGTGCCTATGGATTGCTGGGAAGGAAGAGTCTCTATTTATTCCTTGCATATTCTACTCCTCTCATTCTGTCTCTTCTTGATAAATAGAAAGCTTTCATTGATTACACACTTGCTTCTGTCTATTCATATCTGATGCTTGTGTTTATGGATTGTCATAAAAGTGTCTATTTATTTCTTGCATGTTCTAATTTTCTCATTCTGTCTTCTCTTGATAAATAGACAGAGATTTCACTGATGACAAACTTACTTTCTACTTATACCAGATGCTTGTGTTTATGGAATGCTGTGATAGAAGGATCTCTTTTTATTTCTATCCTCATATGTTTTGGTTCTTTCATTCTCCTCTCATCTCCTTCTCTCAAGCCTCCACCACTGTGCTTCATTTATTTATGTCCTAACAAGCTCTTCTATATCCATTCTCTCCCATACTGAACACTCTGACCTCCCATTCAACTGCAGGTAATTGTCTTGCACCCACTGCATCTACCACACTCAAATATTCCTGTCCTTACATGCTCTACTTCACTCATTCTCTCCAATACTCCAGCCACTCTGATTTCCCATTTCACTGCAGGTCACTGTCTTGCACCCACTGCATGTCACACTCACATACACTCACTTATTCATCTTACTCTCTGTCATTCTTCCTACAAGATCAGACTACCAAAGAATGCTGTGTTTGACACCCTCAGGCACTACACATTGCATTCCTTCTCCTTAACCTGATATATACCACAAACGTTATGCATTCTCCTTACTTCCACCAAGTGCTAGATGGAATTCTGGAGAAGAGGTGGGAGTGTAGACTAAACTAATGTTTCAGTGAGTGAAGGACAAGGAGCAAAACACTCACCAAGGTGCTGGAATTTGAGTGCTGAGTCTAGGGTGAGTGTGGCACCATTGATTGCTACCACTCGCCTCACTTTGCTCTCTGTTGCCTCTTTTCTTGTTGTTGTCACAACCACCTGAATGGCAGTGTGGTGAGAGGTGAAGGGAGAGAATGGGAGGCAGAGCAAGGCATGGGAGAGGAACACAATATGAAAAGGGACATGATCTAAGGAGAGATAAATGGAAGGGGAAGAGAGGAAAGCAGAGGGAGAGAGAAGTATGAAAAAGGGACATAATCTGAGAAGAGGTAAATGGAAGGAAAAGAAGAGAAGTTGGACTAAGACATGGGAAAGAGAGAGAGACTTAAAGAGAGTAAAGCAGAATAAAATAATGAGAAATAGAGAATAAGAAGAAGGGGGATATAATAGATGATCCAATTATACTCTTCTTTTTCCTTCCCCTTCCTTCCCTGTGCTTCTCCTTCCTTCTCTCCCCTTCCCAAACTACCTCTAAAATATTAGTAAAACACAATAAACAATACCAATGCAAAATTTCTGTCCAACAACTACAGCTTTTCCTCTTCTTCCTTCCGATCTTCTTGCCTTCTGACTGAACCTATTCTTACCTCACCTAACCCAATCTAACCTGGCATCCCCTCACTCAGTTTTCTCCTTCTCTCTGTCTCTTAATCTATCCTAACTTAATTTCACCTTACTTTACCATGTATCTCACCTAACTTAATCTTACCTTAAGTTTCTTATTTAACTTAACCTAACCTACTCATTCAGCTTTCCCATTCTCTCTGCCTCTCAATCTTACCTAACTTAAGCTTATCTTACCTGAACGTAATTAATCTAACTTTGTATCTTTATTATGCCTTCTCCTTTTCTCTGCCTCTTAATCTAACCTAACCTAATCTAACTTATAACTTAACCTTACCAATCCTAACTTAATCTAACTTAACCTTACATATCCTAACCTGACCTGACCTTACCTAACCTGATCTCACCTCATCTGACACCCCTCCACTCACCTCCTTATTGAGCCAGGAAGCATCAGGAGCCTCGGCCAGAGTTATGTGGCTGGTCCCAACCTCCACTGTGGCCCCAAGCTTGTGCCATGATCTCCCCCACACCTGCCCATGCAGCCTGAGATAGCCAAACACACCTGCAACATACCAGACCTTCATCTCACACCTGTAGCTATCTTTATAACAAGGGTACAAGGGTGATATAAGCAAAATTTCATGGTCAGTAATCAAGATAGAACAAGAAATAATGAGTTCAAGCTGGAAAATATTTCAATGAGAGAGAGGAAGGAACTGGTTCTCAAATAAGGTGGTAGATGAATGGAATGAACCCAGTAATCAGGTTGTTAGAGCCGAGTCATTAGGGAGCTTTAAAAGATGATTAGACAAATTTGTGGATTGGGTGATAGGTGGAAATAGATAGGCATGTTCTGTACAAGGACTGCCACGTGTAGACCAGGCAGCTTCTTGCAGCTTCTCTTGTGTTCTTATGTTCTTATTTTCTTCAGCCTCTCACTGTTATTTGCCACATCTCTCCGCCATCACCAGCTACTTTGAGACAAAACACTCACAGGCAACAACAAGGAAGTCACAGGTACCCACGACAAGACACTCACGGGTAAGAACAAGCTGTCTCCAAGCATTATAGGGACTACAAATTGCAAAACCCATTCTTTTTATCTCCTTTTTCCTTGTACGTGTTTATAAAGATTTTGTACATCATTCTTGGCGCTGTGCATTGTTGTTTATCTCAGTGAGAGAGTTAATGCATTGTTAATTACCTTATCAGCAGTCTTCCTTCGTTGTGTCAAGTGTTATTCTGTCACTAGTGTTTTTCTAGCCTTTATTGTAACCTTTGAGAATCAATAACAACTTTTAATAATCTTCTATAACCTGCCAGCCTCTTTTTTGCAGCCTCTCAGTATCATCAATGACCTTCAAATACTTCTTTACAACCATCTGAGCTTCTCTTGCAACCTCTGTTCATCACTAACAGGCTTTTAACACTCCCCTTACAACCTACCGCCCTTTCCTTGCAATCTCCTAGCACCATTAATAGATAAACACCTTTCCAAACTCCTTTACAACCTTCCAGAATCATCAACAATCTTTCAACTCTCCTATACAACCTTCCAGCACCCTTCCACAGTGTTCCAGCACATACCTATAGTTTTCCAGCCCAAGTTCATGCTATAGGCATCAACATCTTCAGGGTCCATCAGTCGAATGATGAGACTGTGGGTGAAGGGAGTGTCTGAGGAGTAGCCAGCCACTAAAGAGCCTCCCTGGTGGTGATGGAGCAGCAGAGTTGGTTAGGTGTCTTAATCTTAGTGCAGGGTGTGGTGTGTGGAGAGATGAGGAGGTGATACAGGCAAGGAGTGTTAACTGAAGATTAGATTAACACACACATACACTAGGAAAGTGGTGACACAAGCAAGGGGTGTTAACTAAGATTAGATTAACACACGCACACACACATGCATGCATGTGCGCACACACACACACACACACACACACACACACACACACACACACACACACACACACAGGGGGAGGCAGTAGGCACCTGCCAAAATGATAATTACTCCCAGTGAGGTCTAAAGCACTGGATCAGGGGATGCTGTGAACTTATCATTAAAACCAGCTGTGACCTCACTGAACATTTCCCTTTGTGTCTCATAACACAAGCGGGCAGGACAACTCTATTCCTCCACACAAAACTATAAGCACCTAATAACACACACACACACACACACACACACACACACACAATCACCTTTCACTCAAAAAATCAAAATTATCATGGCAACTCTTACACCAGACTCAGAGTCCCCATCTGTGGAAGGGACCACAAATGTCCGCTGGTCGGACTACTCTTCTGATAATGACCCTCAGTGTCTTGACACCCCCCTCAACTTTTTCATTAACTTCTGCAACATTCGCAGTCTAAGATCTCATTTTCAATATGCGGAACATCACCTCTCCTCTTCTAAATCTCATCTTCTTTTCCTCACTGAAACCAAGGTGTCAGAGGAAACTAACAGTACCCCCTTTTTTGTTCCCTCCTACTTTCTCTATCCTCATTTTCAATCCAAAGCTGGATGCTGCATTTATGTGCGCAATGACTTAACCTGCTCTCGTGCCCACGCTCTTGAATCTTCCAAGTTTACACATTATCTGGCTACAACTACAGAGTCACTCTCAAACTAAATTTATCTGTGCTGTATACCTCTCACCTAACTCCTCTGACTGTAAGAAATTCTTTGACTACTTAACTTCCAAAGTGGAGCACATTCTGACTCTCTTCCCTTTTGCAGAGATCTCTACTCTTGGAGACTTCAATGTTCACCACCAGCTTTGGCTTTCCTCTCCCTTCACTGACCATCATGTTGAACTAGCCTTCAACTGTGATATCCTCCACAACCTAGAGCAACTGGTGCAACACCCTACTTCTATTCCTGACCGTCTTGGAGATACGCCCGACATTCTTGACCTTTTCCTGACCTCTAATCCTTCTGCTTACGATGTCACCCTCTCATCTCCGTTGAGCTCCTCCGATCACAATCTTATATCTGTATCTTGTCCTATTGTTCCAATCCCTCCTCAGGATCCCCCTTAGCAAAGATGCCTCTGGTGTTTTGCCTATGCTAGTTGGGGGACCTGAAGAGATATTTTGCTGATTTTCCTTGGAATGACTACTGCTTCCATGTCAGAGACCCATCTTTGTGTGCCAAGCACATAACAGAAGTGGTGGTGTCTGGCATGGAGGCGTACATTCCTCACTCTTTTTCTTAACCTAAACCTTCCAAACTTTGATTAAACACAGCTTGTTCCCGTGCTATACATGATAGAGAGTTGGCCCACAAAAGGTACTTAAGCGTCCCATCACCAGAATCTCATGCACTTTATATTTCTGCCCGGAACCATGCCAAGTCTGTTCTCCAACTAGCCAAAAACTCCTTCATTAATGGAAAGTGTCAAAATTTTTCAAGATCTAACTCTCCTTGTGACTTCTGGCATCTAGCCCCCAAAAATTGCCAATAACTTTGTTTCTTCTTCTTTCCCTCCTTTATTTCAACCTGATGGCACCACTACTATCATATCCATCTCTAAACCTGAACTCTTCCCTCAAACCTTTGCTAAAAACTCTACCTTGGACAATTCAGGGCTTGTTCCTCCTTCTCCTCCACCCTCTGACTACTTCATGCTACCTATTAAAATTCTTCGCAATGATGTTTTTGCATGCCCTCACTGGCCTAAAACCTTGGAAGGCTTATGGATCTGATGGAGTCCCTCCTATTGTTTTCTGAAACTGTGCCTCTGTGCTTGGACCTTGCCTAGTCAAACTCTTTCAACTCTGTCTGTCAACATCTACCTTTCCTTCTTGCTGGAAGTTTGCCTACATGCAGCCTGTTCCTAAAAAGGGTGACCATTCATAGTCCCTTAAACTACCATCCTATTGCTTTAATTTCCTGTTTATCTAAAGTTTTTGAATCTATCCTCAACAAGAAGATTCTTAAACATCTATCACTTCACAACCTTCTATCTGATCGCCAGTATGGGTTCTGTCAAGGCCACTCTTCTGGTGATCTTCTGGCTTTCCTTACTGAGTCTTGGTCATCCTTTTTTAGAGATTTCGGTGAAACTTTTGCTGTTGCCTTGGATATATCAAAAGCTTTTGATAGAGTCTGGCACAAAGCTTTGATTTTCAAAGTACCTTCCTACAGCTTCTATCCTTCTCTCTGTAACTTCATCTCAAGTTTCCTTTCTGACCATTCTATTGCTGCTGTGGTAGACAGTCACTGTTCTTCTCCTAAATCTATTAACAGTGGTGTTCCTCAGGATTCTGTCCTATCACCCACTCTCTTCCTATTATTCATCAATGATCTAAACCAAACTTCTTGTCCTATCCACAACTACACTGATGATACCACCCTGCACTTTTCCACATCTTTTCATAAATGTCCAACACTTCAGGAAGTAAACATTTCACGCAGGGAAGCCACAGAATGCCTAACTTCTGATTTTTCTAAAATTTCTGATTGGGGCAGAGCAAACTTGGTATTGTCCCATGCCTCAAAAACTCAATTCCTCCATCTATCAACTTGACACAACCTTCCAGACAACTATCCCCTCTTCTTCAATGACACTCAACTGCCCCCTCTTCTGCACTGAACATCCTTAGTCTGTCCTTTACTTATAATCTAAAATGGAAACTTCAAAGCTCATCTCTAGCTAAAACAGCTTCTATGAAGTTAGGCATTTTGAGACATCTCCACCAGTTTTTCTCAACCCCTAGCTGCTAACTCTATACAAGGGCCTTATCCACCCATGTATGGAATATGCTTCACATGTCTGGCAGGGGTTCCACTCATACCACTTTTCTAGACATTTCTCTTCTAGACTTCTCTCATTGTCACAATGTTACATCTCTAGCTGTCTTCTACCCTTATTTTCATGCTAACTGCTCTTCTGATCTTGCTAACTGCATGCCTCCCCTCCTCCTACAGCCTTGCTGCACAAGATTTTCTTCTTTCTCTCACCCTTATTCTGTCCACCTCTCTACTGCAGGAGTTAACCAGTATTCTCAATCATTCATCCCTTTCTCTGGTAAACTTTGGAACTCCCTGCCAGCTTCTGTATTTCCACCTTCCTATGACTTGAATTCCTTCAAGAGGGAGGTTTCAAGACACTTATCCTTCAATTTTTGACTACCACTTTGGACCCTTTTATGGGAATGGCATCTCAGTGGGGTTTTTTTTTATTGGATTTTTGTTGCCCTTGGCCAGTGTCCCTCCTACATAAAAAAAAAAACATGCATCAACACTAAAATGAAGAGGTGACAGAGGCAAGAAGTGTTAACTGAAGTGAAGACTAAGCAGAGATACAAAGACAAGACTTAGAGAAGTGTAGCTTAGGCTCTGTATGTATATAACTAACACATACTCACATACAGAGGCAATGGGTGACAGAAGCGAGGAGTGTTAACTAAAGAGAAGACTGGACAAACAGAGATACAAAGACAACCAGAGGAGTGTAGCTGATGCCCTGTACACCACAACCAGCTAACAACACAGGTACCTACAAGGCAGTCACAGGTGCTGACCTCCATCACTGCTACTCACCTGGATGTAAATAATGGTGGCCTCAAATCTGTGGTCCATCGTGTCATCAAACTCAATGGTGCCATACACAAAGACACGGCCAAGCTTGGGTGTGGCCGTGTCCACAACTAGTCACATGCCTGTAGGGTATACCAGTGTATGATCAAGTGTAGTTGAGTAAAATGTCATAAGGTGTAACTGAGTGTAGTTTGGTGTGACAGGGTGTATTACTGAACATGGTTTAGTGTGGCAAGGTGAAGGAGTGTAGATAATTTATGCTTACACCCAAGAAAAAATTAGTTTCAGTACCAAGGAGACAAGAGAGAGAGAGAGAGAGAGAGAGAGAGAGAGAGAGAGAGAGAGAGAGAGAGAGAGAGAGAGAGAGAGAGAGAGAGAGAGAGAGAGAGAGAGAGAGAGAGAGAGAGAGAGAGAGAGAGAGAGAGAGAGAGAATCGTGTGTTACAAACTTACTGAGTTTTTATTCTAGAGTGGTGGATATAATGCAAGAAAGAGATGGATGGGCTGATTGTGTTTATTTAGACCTGAAGGCAGCCTTTGATAAAGTGCCACACAGGAAATTGTTGTGGAAGTTGAAGCATAATGGTGGGCTAAGGGGGGCTTGCTGAGATGGATGGAAAATTTCTTGACAAACAGAGAAATGAGAACCTTGGTAAAAGATAAAAAATCATCATGGAGGGAAGTCATAAGTGGAGTACCCCAAGGCTCAGTACTTACCAATCATGTTTGCAGTCTATATAAATGATATGATGGAAAGTGTGAACAGCTACATGAGCCTTTTTGCGAATGATGCAATGTTGCTGAAGAAAGATGAGAGTGCAGAGGACTGTGGAACATTACAAGAAGACCTGAACAAGATATCAGAGTGGAGTTATAGATGGGAAATGGAATTTAATTTAAAGAAGTGTAAGGTAATAGAATTTGGAAAAGGTACAAGAAGAGTAAAAGGAAATTATATGTTGAATGGTGTAAGGTTGAGTGGAGCAGAAGAAGAAAAGGATCTCGGTGTTACAGTGACTGGGAACCTGACCCCGGAGAGACACATTAGCAAAATTACAGGAGTAACCTATAACTTGTTGAGAAGAATAAGGCAGGCCTTTGCATATATGGATGAAGAGATGGTCAGGAAGATGATCGTGTCGCTGATAAGACCCAGACTAGAATATGCAGCAGTAGTGTGGTTGCCATACAAGAAAAAGGATATAAGGAAGTTGGAGAGAGTTCAGAGAGCAGCTACAAAGATGGTACCAAGTATCAGAGACTTGTCATATGAAGAGAGACTGGAAAGGATACATCTACAAACGTTGGAAAAGAGGAGAGAAAGGGGAGACATGATTGCGATATATAAAGCATATAAGGGAGTAGAGGAGGTGGACTAGAGCAACTTAATGGTCTGGGATACACGGAACACTAGAGGACATGGAAAGAGGCTGAAGAAGAGTGCTTGTAGAAGAGATGTCAAAAAGTATAGTTTCCCATATAAATACAACAGTAAATACACACACTTACTCTCAGGAATCACAATCTCATCTCCCTCCATGGGCAGGCTGTATTCTGCCTCTGTTGGGTGGCCACCAGTACTGACTGGCATATGCTTCCACGTCTCCACGTCAGACCAGCGGAAAGGTGCATCTGGATGTGTTGTGGGGACTGGTCTAGGGTCAGGCGCAGAACATCCTTTGTGCTGACACCTAGAGAGAGTAGAGAGTAGAGAAGAGAGAGAGAGAGAGAGAGAGAGAGGAGAGAGAGAGAGAGAGAGAGAGGAGAGAGAGAGAGAGAGAGAGAGAGAGAGAGAGAGAGAGAGAGAGAGAGAGAGAGAGAGAGAGAGAGAGAGAGAGAGAGAGAGAGGAGAGAGAGGAGAGAAGAGGAGGAGAGAGAGAGAGAGAGAGAGGAGAGAGAGAGAGAGAGATGAGAGAGAGAGAGAGAGTATTATTTGTAATTAGACTATATTGTGAAGATGATTTGGTGTTTCATCTTGACAGCTTGTATTGAGATTTTCAAGGGTGTTTTCATGATTCTACTGATAGTTAAAGAAGGGTATTGAGAGTCGAACAGATGCTCATAGTTTTGAAGGGTGTTTTTGTGATTCTAGTGATAATTTTGACAAGCTCTGGTGGAAGTTTTGGGGTTTTCAAGGATGGTTTTGTGATTCTAGTGATAATTTGGGGAGGTTACAGATAGTCTGTCAGGCTCTGGTGAAAGTTTTGGGGTTTTCAAGGTGTTTTTGTTAGTCTAGTGATAAGTTGGGGAGGGTAATGATAAACTGACAGACTACAGTGGAGGTTAAGAGGATTTTCAAGGGTGTTTTTGGGATTCAGTTGGTAGTTTAAAGGGTACTGATAGTCTGGTGAATTATGGTGAAAGTTATAGGAGTTTTCAAGGGTGTTTTTGTGACTAGTGATAGTCCAAAAACTTTACATCACCAATAGCAAACAAACACACACACACACACACACATACACACACACATCATCGTCGAGTAAACAACCAGCAATCCAAGCTCCTGCAAAGAAAGATTTTGTTTGACCATGGCCACCACTAGGAGCTTAGAATGTGTTCCCGGGTAGGAGCTATGCTCAAGTAGAGTTCTCCTGTCTCCAGAAATAAATAAATAAAAGAAAATTTAAGTAGAGCTGTGCTCAAGTAGAGTTCTCCTGTCTCCAGAAATAAATAAATAAAAGAAAATTTAAGTAATAACAATAAAATGAGTAAAAGCTCCAGCAAGGCGGACGCCATAGGTGGGAGTGGAGTGTTGCCAACGGGGTCACCATTCCCAGGATTTGAGGAAGATAATGAACTACATGATAAAATGCAAGGAAGGAAAGTAGCTTTGATGGAAGGGATGATCAGTGACCTCACTAAAAGAGTGAAAAAAATTAGAAAAAAAACAACATGACCTGGAAGAGGAAAACAAAGAATTGAGGACTATGTGCTGATCTAAAAACAAAATTGAAGGAAAACAATGATATTATTAAAAAACAGGAAAATGAAGTGATAGGGATGAAAAGTGAACATCAAATCTGGAGGAAGGAAAAAAAGGAAGAAAAAGTTAACTTTACAGAAATCATAGAAGCGCAAAAGAAGGAAAAGACAGATTTAAGTAAGGAAATTGTGAAAGTGATCAAACAGGAGGAATCGATGGTAAGGGACACAATGGACAAAGAGAAATGTATTGTTATATATGGATTAAAAGAGGAAACTGACCCAGTAAGATACAAGAGGGAAAAAGAACAAAAAAAAAGTAGCAGAGGACATTATAAAAAATATACAGAGAGAAGGGAGGACTGGATAAGTGAAATTGAGGAAATGCATAGACTGGGGAAGTATATAGGAGGAGAACAACCAATGAAAGTAAAATTTAGGGCACAAACAACAGCCATGGAAGTGATATTGAATGTGTGGAAACTGGACAAGACAGAGCAATACAGGAAAGTTTGGATAAAGAGGGACATGAATGAGGAGGAGAGACTCAAGGTAAGCGATCTAATAAAAGAAGCAAAGACAAAAAATGAGAAAAGAACAGAGGAAGAGAAAAAAAAGTTCTATTGGAAGGTAAAAGACAAGAGGCTCAGGAAGTGGTAACTGACAAAAAAAAAGAATAGAAAATGTAAATAATGTATGGAAAAATAAAAAGTGGACAGTGGCAAATACAAATATAAATGGTTTAATATCAATGTTGCGAGAATTGAATAATTATATTAAGATAAAGCAGCCCGACATCATGGGTATTACTGAAGTTAAACTAAATGAGACAACAGAAAATATAAGAATCGATAATAGTAATTATAATGTGTGGATAAAACATAGAAATAATAAGAAAGGGGGAGGAGTCATGTTACTTATAAAGAAGAGTATAACAGTGGAAGAGGTTGAAATAGGAGAAGGAATGGCTGAAGTAATTAGAATTCAAACAAAAAGGAAACGAAAAGGAAGAAGAGATTTTGTAGTGGCTTATGTACCCACAGAGACAAATGCATGGACACAAGAGGATTATAAATCATTGTTAAGAGATACTAGTAACCGTTTTGAGAGAATACTGGCAGAGAGTAACAATATAACACTTATGGGTGACTTTAATTGCAAGGAGGTATGCTGGGAAGAGTGAACCATGGATGGGGGAGAAGAGTCATGGGGATATATGCTTCTAAATTTAATAATGACAAATACTATGACCCAGTGGATTGGAGAAAATACAAGATTTGGGGGTAATGAAGCGACATCAAGGCTAGACTTTGTTTACAAAGGAAATGGACATCATTGAAGCAATAAATTATCAGTGCCCACTAGGTAAAAGTGACCATCTGTTAATTGAATTCAGCATAGGCAGTGGTGCAACAGAAAACAGGAATGAAATTTACAAGAATGGGAGATATAATTACAAGAAAGCAGATTTTATCAGGTTGAGGGAATATTTTGCAGAGGCTAAATGGAAACAACTGTTCACGGCAAGCAGTACGCAGGAAAAGTCGGACATATTAATGGAAATTTTTAATGAAGGGGTCAGTAGATATGTACCAAAGATCAAAACAAAGGAAGTGAAAAAGAAAAAAAATGGTTTAATACGAGATGTATAACAGCAAGAAAAAGAAAAAGAAGCAACATGGAATAGATGGAGAAAAAAGAGGAAGTGAGAAATGGGAAGATTTCAAGAAGGCAAGAAACGAATATATCAGAATCCTGAGAGGTGAAAAAAGGAATTATGAGAAAGATATATTTAACAAATGGAAAGGTGTGCCGAAGTTATTCTTCAGATATGTGAATGGGAAGATGAAAAACAAGTAAACAATAGATAAATTAACAAAAGATGACATTACATACGAAGATACACAGTTACAAGCGGAATTAATGGACAAGTGCTTCCAGTCAGTATTTACCAAAGAAAGCAAATTTGAAGGAGAAAGAGCATGGCACAGAGGCAATGTGGTGAGAGAGATACAGGTGGACATAAGTGAAATTAAAAAGATTATGAAAGATTTGTACATAAATAAGGCTCAAGGACCAGATGGAATGTCCATCTGGATACTTAAGGAATGTTGTGAACAACTGACAGAAGGTATACACAATACCATAGTATGTTCTTTTAAGGAAGGAAAAATTCCTCTAGACTGGAAGAGAGCCAATATTGTGCCCATTTTTAAAGGAGGTAATAAAGAAGATCCATTGAATTACAAACCAGTGTCCCTAACAAGTGTGGTGGCAAAAATAGCAGAAAGAATAGTTAAAAACAAATGAATGGAATATTTAGAAGAAACACATACATTGACTGACAGACAATTTGGTTTCAGAAGTGGAAGGTCTTGTGTCACGAATTTAGTGAGCTTTTATAGCAGAGCAACTGATATAATTCAAGAGAAAGAGGGTTGGGCAGACTATTTTTATTTAGACCTAAAAAAAAGTATTTGATAAGGTACCACACCAGAGACTGCTATGGAAAATTAAAAATATAGGGGGTTTGCAAGGAAACACACTGAATTGGATTACAGACTTCTTGAGGGATAGAGAAATGAGAACAGTAATAAAGGGAGAAAAATCAGAATGGTGTAGAGTTACAAGTGGAGTACCACAGGGGGACAGTCTTAGCATCATAACGTTTCTGGTGTATGTCAATGATATGATGGATGAAGTTGACAGTTATATAAGTCTGTTTTGCAGATGATGCAAAATTATTGAAAAGAGTGGAAAACAATATGGATTGTGAAATATTACAGAAAGATCTAAAAAAGATATATAAATGGAGTAAGAAATGGGAAATGGAATTCAATGCAAAGAAATGCAAGGTGATGGAATTAGGAAAAGACAAAAGAAGATTGACAAGTTCCTACACCACAGGAGAAATGGAAATTAAGAAAACCAAAGAATAAAAGACTTGGGAATTACAATAAGTGATAATTTATCACCAGTAAAACATGTAAATAAAATATTTGGGGAAACTTATGAGTTACTAAGAAAGATGAAAGGGACATTTGCTTTTATGGATGAAGAGATGATGAAAAAGTTGATGGAATATGTGATTCAACCAAAACTGGAATATACCACAATTGATTGGTCACTCCATAATAAAAAAAAGAATAAGGAAAATAGAAAGGATCCAAAGAGCTGCAACCAAACTGGTACCAAGTTTGAGAGATTTAACCTATGAAGAAAGATTAAGGAGATTAAAGCTTCCATCATTACAAGAGAGAAGAGAAAGAGGGAACCTGATAGCTATATACAGAGTTTTAAAGGGTAAGGATCAAGTTGACAAAGAAGACTTATTTGTGTGGGACTCAAGAGCTACAAGAGGACATGGAGTGAAACTGAAGAAAACAGCAAGTAGAAGAGATGTCAAGAAATATATTTCCAAAATAGAAGCATAGAAATATGGAACAACTTAGATGAAACAGTGGTACAATAAAAAAAATATTCATGAATTTAAAGTTAAGCTGGATGCTTATAGATATAGAGACAGGACAGCACGAGCATACCTCTTTTCCTGTAAAACACAACTAGGTAAATACAACTAGGTAAATACACACACACACACACACACACACACACACACACACACACACACACACACACACACACACACACACACACAAATGGAACATGAAAACTTAACTCAATGCAATAAAAATAGAAATACACAGATAAATACATACTTATACACACTGAAACTGATCTGCCTTGATTGACCAGGAACTCGGTCATCAAAGACCATGTTGCCATGCCTTTTTGTAGTCTTTTTACTGTGCGACACTGAAACACAGGGAGAGAAAAGGAGAGTTAATGGCACTGGCAACAACCATAACAGAAGAGCAGTATTATAGGACAGGACAGAGAGAGAAGAGGAAATTCAATACTGCTGGCAACAACCATAACAGAAGAAGAATATTGTAGGACACTTGTTAAACTCTGAGCCATCCTTGCTAGCAATGTGTATTAGGCGAGTAGGACAGGGAATAAAACGTGTGAGTCCTAAGACAGCTGGAGCAGAACTAAAGTGTACCACACCTGCTATTTATTTCATTGGCTTCGACACAGATTAAAAATACACAGTGTGAAACCCCAAAACCCCGAACATCTGAGTAACTCAATTGAACCCCGAATAAACCCACCAACGTATCATTATGTTTCGGACCCAACACCCCCACTGAAACTAATGATGGGTATATACAATACAACACACATTAAATCAATACACACTCCTGTTTTAACTATCTACACACCCATAATAACTTTACTGAAATCACAAAGCTTTACTTTAGGTACAGGTTTAGTGAACATATCAGCAATATTTTGATCAGATGGTACATAGTTAAGTTGCACTACACCTCTCTGAACCTCTATCCTAATAAAATGGTATCTAATATCTATGTGCTTTGATCTCTGATGCTGGACAGGGTTTTCAACTAATTTTATGGCACCTTGGTTATCACAGTGTATAGTACAGCTGTTTATCGAAGTACTTCCTGTCATATCTTCCAGTAATTGCAATAAAAACTTTGCCTCTTGAGTAGCGGCAGACAAGGCCATATACTCAGCTTCACAAGTAGACAGAGCAACTGTTCTCTGTTTTCTAGTCTTCCAAGAGATTAATGGACCCCCACTGGAAAGTTGGAAGCTATACCCGGTAATACTTCTGCGATCTTGTGCATTAGCCCAGTCAGCATCACAATACCCAATCTAATTCAGTGACTCATCTGACTTTTTAAAAGTCAAACATTGATCAATGGTACCTTTCAAATATCTTAATACATGCTTGGCCATAGTGAGATGAGAAGTAGTTGGATTAGTCATATTCTGAGACAATTTAGTTACAATAAAGCACAAATCAGGTCTAGTACATGTCATTACATAGATCAGACTTCCAACTAATCCTCTATACATATTGATATCAGCCAGTTTTGATTCACTAGAACTAATACATACTTTGTTCACATCCATGTTACAAGGAGTATAGGCAGGTTTACAATGTTGCATACCAAATTTCTCAAGGATCTTTTCCACATATTTAGTTTGATTCATTTTAATTACATTATCATCACACACAAACTGTATACCTAGATACCAGGAAATTTTGCCTAGATCTTTCATCCTAAATTTATCACCCAGACTTTCCTTCATGTTCTTCAATTTTGCATCACTGCTGGCCGCAATTATTATGTCATCAACCCAAACTAATACATTGGTTACCTCATCATCAGTAATTCTGGTATAAAGACATGGGTCAGCAAATGACTGAGTTAAACTTAGGTCAACCAAATATGAGTGCAACAGTGAACTCCAATTTCTACCACTTTGTTTGAGACCATACAAGGATTTCTTTAATTTGTACACCAACTTCTCGCCACCATTACCCTCCACACAGAAACCCTTGGGTTGTTCAACATAAATTTCACAATCAATAGGTGCATTTAAGTAGGCAGTTTTTACATCCATTTGATGAACAACCAGGTCATGTTGTACAGCCAACTGCATTAAAGTTCTTACAGATGTGATCCTAGTAGTTGGGGAAAATGTTTCGTGATAATCTATACCTGCCTCCTGAGAGTAACCCTTAGCAACAAAACGAGCCTTGTACCTTGTCTCATTGTTAGGGTTAAACTTCAGGTCATATACCCACCTACTTCCCACAGCTTTTCTACCTTCAGGCAAAGTAGTAAGCTCAAAAGTCTCATTATCCTTTAGAGCTTTCATTTCCAATTCCATAGCTTCTCGCCATTTATCAGAATCAGGAGATGCAATAGCATCTTGATATGTATAAGGTACACTGGCTAGTTTATAGCAATAGTCAACAGTACAATTCACAATACTATCCAAAGCCTCATCCATTTCATCACCAACAATACAGTCACCAAAATATATGGGTTTACGTTTTACTCTTTCTGACCGCCTTAAACACACACTGTCCTCTGTTTGGTTACCAACTTCTGGGCTAGCTTCAGTGTCAGTACTACGTGTTGTAGTCCAGTCACATTCACTACCCCATGCTACATCTGAACTTACATCTACGCTAGGCCTGGTAAATTTGACACATCCAACTTTCCTTACTGTACCAGTCTTTGGAAAATATACAAGGTATGCTGGACTAGACTTATCATAGCCTACAAAAATTCCATCCTCACTTCTGGCATCAAGTTTTTTCTTCTGTTGTACATAGGCATAACATACAGAACCAAAAATGTGCATATTACTAATATTTGGCTTTTTACCTGCAAAAGCCTCGAATGGAGTCTTCTTAATCCTAAGGTTATAACATCTGTTTCTAATGTAAGCAGAGGCCATAACGGCATACGTCCACAGAAACTTTGGCAGACCAGACTCTATTAGTAAACATCTGGCCATTTCAAAAAGAGTACGCCAGCCTCTTTCAGCGGTACCATTTTGGTGAGGTGAGTAGGGAGAAGACATTTCATGCTTGATTTTATTTTCCACGAGTAAATCTGCGAATGCATTAGAAGTAAATTCCGTACCTTCATCACTTCTGAGACATTTCACTGAGCCATAGGGAGAAATGTCTGCTATGAAATGCTTAGTTGCCTGTAAGGTGTCACACTTATATTTGAGGAAGTATATCATGATAAGACCGGAGTAATCATCAGCAAAACTGAGTGCATACTTAAAACCGTCCTTGGCAACAGGATCAATGGGACCAGCTAGGTCACAGTGTACCATATCTAGTTTAGCTTTTGAACGCTCATCAGCTTGTCTGTTTCTAAACTGAGTCATTTTCCCTTTAACACAAATGCCACAATCAAAGTCCTTTTTGTCACTAATTTTCATCCCGTTCACTACACCTTCAAGTTTCAAAATATCACTCACATTACAATGACCGAGAATTTCATGCCACTGTCTCAATGTATAGGACGCCCTATTTGAACACACAGTATTGTTTAAGAAATACAGTCTACCATGCTTAACTATGTCAAACTTTGTACCGTTTGTAGATGTTAACTCTGCAGAATTTGGTTTAAACTCGATTGATGCACCCTTCTCAGTGGCAGCTTGAACCGAGAAAATATCTTGCTTGAAGGAAGGTACATAGAGAGCATTTTCCAGAATTGTTGTATGAACATTACCACAAGAGTCTACAAGGGTAACACAGGCATCACCCTTCTTTTTAACCAGATTATTTGTTCTACTACCATCAGCTAGTTCAATAAAATGTCTCTCAGGATCAAATTGCTTGTCAAAACACACAAATTTGGAGTCATCATTGATTATATGAGTAGTTGCACCACAGTCCACCATTAACTTGTTAACCACAACACATGATTCAGTCTCTGATCTCCGAAGCCCCACTTTAAACACAAAACTGAGGCTCTGACTGTCATAATCATCACTATAATCTTTTACGTTCCTGGCAGAGTCTTTACCACTGTTACCCCCCGAACTCTTCCAACAAAACTTCGTATCGTGGGAGTTATTCCTGCAGTTCTCACACCATCTTCTTAAAGTCTGGTTCGGTCTAGAGACACGGCAGTCGACCGATTTGTGACCCTGAAGACCGCACTTGAAACACGTACCACTGAATTTACGAGACTCTATCCTCATCACTCTGTCACTGTCACTTTTGTCGCCGCACGACTTCTCTGTCTCCTCGAAACTTCTGAGAGACACCTTGAACTCAGCAAATGTCAATGCCTTTTCTCTTTGTGTAATTACAGTCATAAATGGCTTGAATTCCGTAGGTAAACCCTTAAGCACCATTGCCACCAACAAGCTGTCACTAATAGTTTCACCAGACGTTTTAAGTGCAGTTGCCGCCGTCTCGGCTCGAATCACATAGTCTGTAACACTCTCGTTTTCTCCCTTAAGCAACGCTGTGAGCTCCGTGTACAGTGATATGACCTTGGGTTTACCTTTCGATAAGTAGTGTTCCCGTAAAATCCTCAGTGCCTCATGTCCATCGTCCTTCGCATCATGCATCACAAGGGATAGACTACGGTCATCCAGGAACTGAATCAACTCCGCAAATGCCTTGGCATTTTTGGTAACGTCTGCAGCAGTCGTACTTGATGCAGGAGGATCAATCACATTATGCAATTTCTGTAGCCGCATGTAGCCCAAAAACTTCACTTCCCATAACTCGTACTTGCGCTCATCACCGTCAAAATACAGTCTGTTCCTGGGCCCATAACCTGTTAAACTCTGAGCCATCCTTGCTAGCAATGTGTATTAGGCGAGTAGGACAGGGAATAAAACGTGTGAGTCTTAAGACAGCTGGAGCAGAACTAAAGTGTACCACACCTGCTATTTATTTCATTGGCTTCGACACAGATTAAAAATACACAGTGTGAAACCCCAAAACCCCGAACATCTGAGTAACTCAATTGAACCCCGAATAAACCCACCAACGTATCATTATGTTTCGGACCCAACAACACTGAAATAGCAAGAGGAGAAGTTATATTGCAGGCAAGACCATCACAAGGAGAACAGTACAGTTGGGCATTGAAACACAAAGGAGAGATTTTAATTTACACAACAACACAACCCCAGCACAGTCACCTCACCCAGCCACCACTCTCAACACATCACCATCTCACTCTTCCACAGCAGATTTCAGGCAATGAGAGAATTTTCAGCAACGGTACCACTCACAACACACAACACAACACCAGCAGCAGCTCAGTCACCCAACCCACCACTCTCAACACACTCTGACCTTGCTCTTACCCATGTACGTGAGTTCCTTTGAGTCTGTGTCCCAGTAGAAGTCCCCATGAATGTTTGTGGTGGGGTCAGGCAGGGACTCCAGGCTCTCCCTCTCACCCTTGGTCGTCCTGTCAAGTTAGGCAATGCCAGTGTGTGGTCAGGTTAGATCACACACACGGACATGCATAGAAATAGAGGTTTGGGATTAATGAAATGAGGAGATGGGGCTAATAAAAGAAAATGTACAAGATGGAAGCACACGTGTGTGCAGGCAAACGCACACACTTAAGCTATGAAGAAAGACTTGAAGAGATGGAATTACCAACACTACGAGAGAGAAGAGAAAGGGGAGACCTTATAACAATGTACAAGTTAGTAAACAATATAGAAAGAATAGGCAGAAATTACTTGTTACCACAGATGAAGGAGGGAGAGAGACAGATGAGGGGGCATATGAAGAGAATAAAGAAGAGTGGATGTTCAAGCGACATCAAGAAATACAGCTTCCCATACAGAACTATTGAAATCTGGAATGATCTGAAGGAAGAAGTGGTTGTAGCAAACAGTGTACACATGTTTAAACAGAAACTGGATAAATATAGTTATGGAGACAAGACAAAATGAACTTTGGCTTGTGCTCTGTACAATACAACTAGGTAAACACAACTAGGTAAATACACACACACTACAAGAACAGGTGATATAGGCAAAGGAATGTACATCAAGCCAAGGAAAATCTAAGGAGATATAAACACACAGAAAGGAACGAGTGTCTGATTGTAGCACAGAACATAAGAAAACATGGAAAACTGCAAGAAGCCATTAGGTCTATAAGTGGCAGTCCACAGACTCTGTATACAGAGGGTGTCCAAGTTACGAGGTAATGAGTTACGAATGTTCATTGATATGAGCAGTCTACTTGCAAAAAGAAAATGTACTCTTGATAATGTTCCCTTTGCTAACCATACATTCAAATTTGGCACACAGTACGCTGCTTTGCCACTAACTACGCAGTGCAGCAGCATAGCAGAGGACCGCCTACTGGCCCAGGACACAGGCCCTGTAGCAGTTTATTATGAGACGCTAGTTTAAAATTTAAATTTAATTTAAAAACATATTGTACTGCACTGCAGTGAGTCTGCCTTGAGACTCCACAGTGCACAGACCTCTGCCAGTCTGCCTCTGAGAGGCAAAGAGACAGGAGAGTTGTGCTGCATGGTGTAGAAACCCTGCTCCATTACATTAAGTCCACAAATAGGCAGACAAACCTGTCTTATGCTTTCAGCCAGCCATCTTAATAAATTACATGAAAATAGGTATGCATAACCTGAGAGGGAGAGCAGAAGAAAGGAAAAATGTACATGAGAGAGAGAGAGAGAGAGAGAGAGAGAGAGAGTTGTATGCCTGGCATATCTGAGTCTTGCATTTGGCAGAAACCTCAAGACTGTCACTTCTTGGTGGTATCACATCACCCATAAGGCAAGGTGCTCTCTCTCTCTCTCCCTCTCTCTCTCTTTCTCTCTCTCTCTCATGGTACCAAGTATCAAGTAAGTAAGCATTACATTGTTTGCAGAACGTATGATTCTTTTTTGGTTCTGAAAAATTATGATGACAAGTTGCGAGGAAAATGACTTACAAGCAGCCTTCCGGAACATATCTTGCTTGTAACTCGAACACCCTCTGTACTACAACTGCACACACACACACACACACACACACACACACACACACACACACACACACACACACACACACAGGGACACTTACTCAATTCTGTCAGGTGTCTGGGTGAGTGTGTGTTTCACAAAATAGTAGTCATTTCTTGTCATGAATTTTGTGTTAGTCTTGTATGACATGTTGACGAACTGATGGGGAGAAAAATGGAACCAAAACACAATTAAATCATATGCATAAACCTGTGATAATAATGATTACAGTAAAAATAATAATAACAATAAAAATAATGATAATAATAATATTAATAATAATAATAGTAATAATAATAATAATAATAATAATAATAAAAATAAAATAATAATAATCTAATTTTCATCTGAATGCATAAACAACTTAGCATAAAGATAATATTTATTCCATTCTCTGTGTGTGTGTGTGTGTAATAATAATAATAATAATAATAATAATAATAATAATAATAATAATAATAATAATAATAATAATAATAATAATAAACGGTTTATTATTTAGGCAGTTGACAAACTGAAAATGTACATAGGGGATGGGGAAAAACTTAACATTAATCCTAAAGGTAAGTCTAATCTAGGAGGGAAATACTATTGATTGATGGCTCGCACCATGGTGGGAATCGCACTGAGTCTGTACCGGTCCGTGCGTGGCGCCTTCAGGGGCGTTATTTTGTTGTGGTGTCTGGTGGCATGGACCGGGCGAGGCGCGTCGGGCGGCAGCATGTTTCTGAGACGTGGATGATGCAGTAGTCCCCTCCCAAACTTCTCCAGAGCCTCTCGGTGCCTGGTGGTTATTCTGGACAGACTCAGGGTGGTCAGGGCTTCTTCATAGGTGGTGTACGCAGGGCCAAGGATGACCCTGCACGCCCTTTTCTGCACACTCTCTAGCTGTAGCTGTTGAGTGTGTGTGAGGGAGGAGGACCACGCTGGGGAGGCGTACATGAGTTTGGGGAGGATGAAGGTAAGGTACACCCTCCTTAACTCGTCGGCGTCCCCAGCGACCTGAGTCTGCACAGCATGTACAGCCTGTAGGTAGCTGATCTCACGGTGCTGGCAACATGCTGCTTCCAGTTCAGCTGGTTGTTCACCGTGACTCCGAGAAGCTTGGCACATTGGACCACCTGGAGGGGGTGAGGGCCCACTGTGAGCTGGGGAGGGGGCACTGGTACAGAGGAGGTACAGAAATGCATCACCACAGTTTTGCTGTGGTTGATGGTCATCCTGCTCTCCTCCATCCACGTCTGCAGTCGCTCCAGAATTGCTTGCAGTGGCGAGTAGTCCAGGTTCTTGGTGGAAACTGGGACGCCCACGGTGCAGTCGTCCACATACTTCCAGCGATGGGGGGTGTCAGTGAGGGCATCGTTGATGAGGAGGAGGAAGCATAGAGGACCCATCTTGGTCCCCTGGGGGACTCCACATGTCAGCTGTTGGAAATTAGAGACAGAGCCCTGATAGCGAACGGCCTGACGCCTCCCTGTGAGGAAGTCGGCTAGCCACGCTATCAGATTAGGAGGGAGACCCAGACTTACTGCCTTGCTGATGACAACAGTGTGATCAACAAGATCAAAGTCCACAAAAGCAACTGCTTGAGAGGTGTTTCGCTTGTCCAGGTGGCTGTGGATGAATTCAAGGAAGCTGGTCAGGTAATGTGAGGTGGAGGTGGCTTTAATATTTCCGAATTGTCTGATATCCACAATGTTACAAATTTTGGTGTATGCCCAGTCATATACAAAATCTTCACAAATAAGGCTAGGGATGGAAGTGATAGAGACTGGCCTGAGGTCATTGAGTGACTGTGGACTGGAAGTTTTGGGGATGGGGATGACGTAAGATGTCTTCCAGTCTGCGGGGCAAGAGTGTTGGGAGAGTGAGGCGTTTATTATGGAGCATAGCGGTGTTGCTAGCTCTACAGCAAATTCCTTGTAAATTTTTATAGGAAGGTCAGTGGGTGTGGTGGATCTTGGTTTAAATTTAAGTATTCTCTTAAAAACATCCATCGCCTGGACAGTGTGTGGAGGGGAGGGAGTGGGAAGATAGGCAGGAAGCGGAGTGGTGTGGAGGGGAGGAAAGGTTTGACAGATAGCAGCAAAGTGATCGTTCATCTCCTGAGCCGCGAGATTAGCAGGAAGGTGTGAGGTGCAAGGAAGAGATGAAGTGTGCTTTTGTAAGCCACACAAAGCTTTGATCTTAGCGTACCACTGTCTGTTGTTGGTCAGCTTGAGGTGGTGTATCTTGTCTGGGTAATAGCTTGCCTTTGCATTCTTAATCTCCCTGATTACTCTGTTTCTTAGTTTCCTGTATAGGACCGGGCAGGAGTGGAACGCCCAGGTCCGCTGACGCATGAGTCTTTTAATGCGGGGCGTCATCCAGGGAGCATCAGACGGGTGCGTTGTGACGCTCTTGGCTGGGAAGTAGTGGTGGAAGGTTTCTGTGGTGGTGGCGACGTAATTTTGCCATTTTAAGTGGACGTCCTCCTCATCCAGCACCTCGGTCCACGGGTGTTGTATCACCCACTGCCCAAACTCCCTCATGGCTGAGTCAGGCATGGGGTGGTGGGTCCTGGTGACAGCTGACCGGGGGGTCGAGGTGGTGGGCGTGGGTGTCCACAGTATGGAGAGGTGGGTGCTCCGTCCCATGGGAGGCAGCGGCTTGGGTGGCGAGTACTGCTGGCCCAGGTCTGTGAGTATAAGGTCGAGGATGGCTTGCTGGTGGGTGGGGATGTCCACGACCTGGGTGAGGTGTAGCTGGTGTAGGATATCGTTGATATCTAATCTGTTAAAGTCCCCACAGATGACCAGCTTGGCAGCAGGATACCTCACCCTCAGGGCATCAGCAGTGTTGATGATGTGAGTGGTGAGTAACTGTGCAGTGGCGGCTCGTGGGGGATGGTACACGACGCAAACTATGATGGAGGCCATGTTGCTGGGATGGGAGGGGGGCGTGACTCTCACCCACAGGGCCTCCACACCGGCAGGATTATCAACAGGGAGGTGTGAGGGGCTGAGGGCAGAGCGGCAGAAAACGGCCACTCCCCCCCCCCCCTGCGTCCTGACCTAAGGTGATGGTAGAGCTGGTAGTCCTGCATTGTGCACACCTCAGGAACAATCTGCCACGCCTCAGTAACCGCCACAATGTCCGCACAAGTAGATCTCACCGTCACAATCAATTCATCCATCTTGTTGGCCAGAGACGTTGCATTAAATAAGAGGAGTGAGGGAAGACTATACCACGTTCTCGGCACCTCAAAGTGTTTGTATTCCCTCTTCTCCACCCTGCGGTCTTCTCTGGCACTGGAGGTCACTGGAGTGTGTGTGTGTGTGTGTGTGTGTGTGTGTGTTTGTCAGAGAGAGAAAGTTTATATCCCAGGGACTGCCAGTTGTAGACCTGATGGCTACTTGCAGCTATCCTTGTGTTCTTGTGCTCACATGTCCCCCTTAGCCTCCACCACTCCCCTGTGTTGCTGTGCTCCTCTCCCTTTAGCCTCCACCACACCCAGAACTCACCTGATTAGCATTTTCAAAGTTGAAGTCAAAGGTGGCACCAGTGTAGACAAGCCCCATCCAGCCAGCACCACCAATATGGAGCATGAAGTAAGGGATGTGGGTGGCGCCGAAGTCGTTGCTCACCACCAGGTCCTTGCCAAGCAGTGAGGAAGGGCTCGGATTGGTGACGGCCACTCGCAGGAATTTCATGGCCCCTCGGCAAACTGATCCTGGCACCTGTAGTGATGACAGACAAAGGAATGGTTATTATTGTTTTTTTTGTATGTAAGAAGGGTGCTGGCCAAGGGCAGCAAAAAGAGCAAATAAAAAGGTCCAATGAGGTGCCAGTCTCTAAAGGAAAGGATCAAAAAGATCATTCAAAGTTGGAGGTCAAGTGTCTCAAAACCTCCCTTTTGAAAGAGTTCATGTCATAGAAAGAAGGAAACACAGAAGCAGGCAGGGAATTCCAAAGTTTACCATGAGTTGGTTATTCTGTTGTTGGGGTTAGTACTGGTGATGTTTACTGTGATTAGATATACACATATGCATACACAGATGTATACCTGATGTAAAAGACAGGTAGGAAAGGAGTGATGGGAGTGATAAGACTGCTTATACTATGGGGTGAAATTTGTATTAACAAAAAATAAGAAAATAAGGGAAGCTGCAAAAGGCTACCAGACCTACATGTGGCAGTCTCTAAGAAATATACCCATCTATTTCCACCTAACATCATCATGTATAAACTTGTCTAATCTTTTAAAGTTCCCTAATGTAGTGATGTGTACTGTGATTAGATACACACACATGCATATGCGGATGCCTCTTTGATATATAGTACAAGGAGGAAAAGAGATCTATCTATCTGTCTATACACCTGGCTGATAATCCCATACTAGGTAACCCAAAGCACCTCACACTCAAACACACATCATTCACACTCTTAGGCCCATTGACCCCTGGAGAAAAGGCACAGAAAAAAGATAAAAAGAAAGAAATGGCATCCTAGAAATGACTCAGTATATAAGATAAAGGTACAAGGAAGGGAAGGGAAAACATACAAGTTAATCAGCATTTATCCAGGTACAATAAATAATAAAGAAATACAAGACCAGAAGCATATCAATGAGAGAGAAAAAAATCTCAAAGAAGGAAGGGGAAAATATCTATAAACCCACAAATATATTCTGCCTTATACCTACATTCTTGGTGACAGAGAATGCTGCTTCTTGAGTGCAGGAATCAGTTGGTAAGATGCCCATTGTGGGAACAACATTCGCCTCCGGTTCGCCCATCAGAGAGCCATCAGCGTCTATTCAGATTGTCTCGTGTTCCCACTGAAACCTGATCTGATGTGGGAGACAGAATGGTGTCTGTGTCAAGGAGCAACTTTGTGTGTATTCTTGAATACTTTGCTCTGCCATCAGGTTTATTTTCAAGGTGATTAGTCACATTTTCATGGGTCTTCTTTACTATAATGCTGTAGAACCATTGCTTTTCTAGTGATAGTTTAACAGGGAATTCACCATCATCACTGGGAAAAAACATCCATGAGAATCTATATATGCAGCCCTTGAAAACAGTCATTACAAGAGTTACTGGTGTTTGTAAATGTTTTCAAGATTCTCATCAGTTTAATGATGATTCTGCATTAAAAAAGTTCTTATGAGTTATTTGTGAGTTTTTAAATGTTTCCATGCATATAAGACTAGTTTAACAATGGTTCACCATCAGTAATAGAAGAAACACTCATAAAAACTTCAGTAATCATGGTTGTGGCTTCAGAAAATTGTCCTGATGGGAGAACAAAGCATTGCAAAATAAGTGCATATATGGCAAAAACTGAGGAGATACAGAGAGTCATCCTGAAGAAGAGATGTTTTTCCTTACCTTGTTGGGTGAATTCTCAAAGGCCAGACCATTAACCTGTGCCCTGTAGCCTCCCTGGTAGTTCCTGCACTGAGAACAGCCAGACAGCGCAGCACTTCCACCCTCATCAAAGTTAACAAATGTGACATTGGAGATACTAAAGATCTGGGTCTTGGGCGCCACAATACCACTGGTTCCTGAGGTGCAGGCACTGGAGTTGAGGGCCGAGTGACACACCACCAGGGAACTGAAGATGCCTGCACAAAACAGCATGAATAAAAGATTGTCTCATGATCCTACAAAAACTTAATCTGGAGACAAAATGGTGTTTGTGTCAGAGTAGCTTGGTGTGCATTCTAAAAGGTCTGCTCTCTCATCAGGTCTGTTTTCAAGGCGATTATTCAGGTTTTCATGTTTTTTCTTTATTTTCTCTTTTTTTCACAACTGATGCTGTAGAAGCCTTCCACAGCATCATTATTTCAGTGATAGTTTAACAGAAATTCATCATCATCACTGGGAAAAAACATCCCTGAGAGTTCAAACTCAACACATATAGCCTTTGAAAATAGCCCTTATGAGAGCTATTAGTGTTTCAAAGTGTGTTTTCATGATTCCAGTGATAGTTTAGCAGGAATTCAGCATCATCAATGGAAAAATGAGGCCCATGAAAGTTCAATTAATCACACATGCGACCTTTGAAAATCCTTAAGAGAGTTGCTGGTGTGTGAAATGGTTACTGTACTTAAAGATGCTGTTATAGAAGGTACCTGTAGAAGACCTAACTGAACATAACCTAACCTACCCAAGTTTATGTCATTATATAATTCAGTGTACTTATATTAACTGCTGCTGTTGTTTTTGCTATAACAGTTATTTAAAGATCTGTGTGGTATGTTATTTATGTTCCCTCCAAAAGCTGTGCAAGATATAGGGAAGGAAGAAATGGAATCAAGCATCTTAACTAACATTGCAATTTAACTCATCACTTGCATATCCTGCTTTTCTTAACCACAATTTCCTCATCAGGCAGGGAGCTCAACCAGGCCTCACTACCTCTCACTAATTCACTCGCATATCCTGCTTCTCTTAACCACAACTTTCTCATCAGTCAGGGAACTCAACAAGGTCTCACTACCTCTCACTAATTCACTTGCATACTCTGCTTCTCTTAACCATAATTTTTTCATCAGTCAGGGAGCTCAACAAGGCCTCAAGGGGTCCTTGAGTTATGATGGAGTTCCATTCCTATAAACAGATTTTCAGCATAGGTTTGAACTGGTACCTACATTATGTCACTCACCTATGCTAATGTTATAGTAAAGTCATATTCTAGTTTATAAAAACATAACTACTGTACCTGTAAAAGAAACACATCAGGACATACAGTAAAAAAAATAAATAAATAAATAAAAAATAAATAAATCAGTAAAAAGGACAAAGGGGAATGTACAGGGACAAGCACTGCCAGTTTAACTACCAAGAGGCAGAAGTCGAGATCATTGTAAACTGAGGACTCCCTATACCTCTCACTCCTTCCAGTCACCATCCCCCTTCACCCCATCACCACCCAGTGACTCACCAGGGCTGTCATCCTGTCCAAACCCTCCCTTCACAGACACCATCTCCATGCCAGCCTGTTGGTTATCAAGCATCACAAAGTTGTGGAACTGCAGCTTAGTGCCAGATACTGCCTCGGCACCCCGCTCACAGTGCCACGCGGTGAAGCTTTCCCACTTGGCCACCTGCAGGAATTTTTTTTTTCTTTTTCTTTTCTTTTATTTTTTGTGTGTGTGTGTAAGTGGACACTGGCCAAGGGCAACAGGTGAAAAAAGGCCACTGAGGTGCAGGCTCAAAAGAATGGTCAAAAGGCTCATCCAAAAGTGGAAGATTTTTATTCATTTATTTATTTATTTTTTTTTATTGTCCTTACTACTGGGATTTTTATTTCTTGGTAACAGTTCACTAAGCCACAAGACTGTTCCTTTCCAGTGAGGGGTTGATGGGGCTACGTGTGTGAGTGAGTGTGTGTGTGTGTGTGTGTGTGTGTGTGTGTGTGTGTGTGTGTGTGTGTGTGTGTGTGTGTGTGTGTGTGTGTGTGTGTGTGTGTGTGTGTGTTTGTGTGTGTGTGTTGCTTTGCCTGGACCATCCTGTGTGGGATCGTAATATTTTGTAATAGTAAGCTCTGTTTCATCAAGTGTATCAGTAATTAGGCAGGTGAGGCTACAGGAGCATAGTTCATAATAGTAAGCTCTGTTTCATCAAGTGTATCAGTAATTAGGCAAGGTAATTAGGGTACAGGAGCATGGTAGCACTGCCACTGACTCATGTACTAAATCACTGACTGGTCTATGAATTTCTATATGACTTTGAAATGTTAGCAAACTTCTGTATTTCTACCAGAACCATAATTTGAATTGTGTGGGTTTTGACGGAAATACATCAATCTGCTGCACATTTCAAGACAAGATGGGAATTTGCTGACTGATCAGTGAGTGAGAGCTTTGGTCAGTTACAGTGTTATCATGTTCCTGTGTCCTGAATTACTAAGACACACCTAATGACAGAGTGTAGCAGTATTGCCCATCATTATACACACACACAGATCATATACACATGAATGGATACGTATTTAGTGATGCGTGACACAGACTTACCACGTCCCTGCTTCCACAGATGTCGGACTTTGGGTGATATCCTGGATTGGAGAACACCCACAGACCATACCTGGAACAGAGGCCAGTGTTGTCATCAAATGTCCCAATGTCCCAGATGGATAGCCAGAAAACAGATTAACTTTTATCCTTCTGTACTATGATCCTCTCTCTCTCTCTCTCTCTCTCTCTCTCTCTCTCTCTCTCTCTCTCTCTCTCTCTCTCTCTCTCTCTCTATTCCACCCATCATGTAAACTTCAAGCCAGCACAGAACACACAGCATAACAATAACACTCATGCACACATACACACATCCTCTCTCTCTCTCTCTCTCTCTCTCTCTCTCTCTCTCTCTCTCTCACCCAACACACACACACACACACACCCTCTCTCTCTCTCTCTCTCTCTCTCTCTCTCTCTCTCTCTCTCTCTCTCTCTCTCTCTCTCTCTCTCTCTCTCTCTCTCTCTCTCTCTCTCTCTCTCCTACCCAGCCAACACACAATCACAAACACACACACACACACACACCTTCCCATGGAATGTGCAGTGTTATTGAAGAAGAGTCCCATCTGTTCAGTGTTCTGGCAGTAGATGTTGGTGGTGGATGGGCCTGAGGGGTGGTGGTCCAGCCTGTACCAGTAACCAAAATGTGTTCCACTGGCAGCTGCATTGTGACGGAAAATGTTGTTTGGGTTCACCACCTGATGGATGAGCGAAACAGTGGATCAGTGAGTAAGCGTTTTGTGGAAAATTGCAGGAGTTATGAGTGTGTGACTGGAGTGGGAGGTGGTTCTCAGAGTGGCTTGTGGAGACTTTGAGAGTTTTGAGTGTGTGGAAGATTCTCTCTCTCTCTCTCTCTCTCTCTCTCTCTCTCTCTCTCACACATTCTTCCATCTAATTGATTTTTACTGAAAGAGGAGCACTGGTCAAGGGCAACAAAAGGAAGAAATATACCCACTGAGGTGTCAGTCCCTAAAGGAAAGAGGCCAATGGATCATCCAAAACTTGAAGCCTCCCTCTTGAAGGAGTTCAAGTTATTGGACTGAAGAAATACAGAAGCAGGCAGTGAGTTCCAGGGTTTACGAGATAAAGGGATGAATGATTGAGAATACTGGTTAATTCTTGCATTAGAGAGGTGGATAGAATAGGGGTGAGAGAAAGTAGAAGACATCCCTTACTTGTTCTCCCTCCTCCCACCTTTTCCCTCCCTGCTTCCTTCCCCTATACATGCACACATGTACACACACACACACACACACACACACACACACACACACACACACACACACACACACAAAAGATGTGGTTGAAGCAGAGCATTGTACACATAATTAAAGAGAAATCGTGCAAACATAGATATGGAAACAGGACAAAAGAGCTTGCTTGGACCCTGTGCAGTACAACTTGTTAAATACAACTAAATAATCACATACACACACCCACCCAGAATGAGGAGCATGTCACATCCACATTAAGAAGGGAAGAGGAGGTCCTGGTGTAGACTGCAAGGTTGTACTGCACCACACTGTTCTGCTCCACCCCATCCTCTGTGAAGATAGCGTGACCCATGTTGTTGTACGCCACATTATGCTCCACCAGCAGGTTGTTTGTTGCGTGCATTGTCACTGCGCGGTTGTAGGTGTGGTGGATGGAGCACCCGCGGATGTACGAACCACCCATGTCCCCAGCCAGGTGGAAGTGGAGTGGGTACCGCCCAAGTTGGAATGCCTGGGTGGAAATTTGGCAAGTGTGTATGTGTGTGGATTACAATGGATGTGGTGTGTTATTGTGCTTGCCTGAAGTGGAGGTGATGTTACTGTGCCTGTTTGAAGTGGAGGTGGAGGGATATTTTGATGTGTGAATGAATTAGGGTGGATGTGGAGGTGATACTAATGTGTCTCTCTCAAGTGGAAGTACAACACATATTGCTCAAATTACTACATGTGACATTACTACTACTACTACTACTACTACTACTACTACTACTACTACTACTACTACTACCATTACCACTGCCACAACACACATGACCTGACCCAGATTGGCCCAGCAGGACCCAGCCTCTCACAGCCTCACCTGACCAGCCTTGGTCACCTCCACGTACTCAATGCGTCCCATCACCAAGTCCAGGTCAGGGAACTTTCCAGACAGTATCACGGTGGCGCCAAATTGGTCACCGCCAATCTCGTCTCCATGTCGACCATTGAAACATGACTGGGTGGTCTGGGATGGTAAAGAGAAGAGAGACATGTTGGTGTGTGGCAGTGAACAGAGAGAGAAGAATGCATTGAGAGAAAGAAAAAGAGAGATGTATTCTCATGTTTCTGCATCTTATCTCAGCCACTTCTATCAGGTCCTGGTGAAAGTTACTGGGATTTTCCAGGATGTTTTCATTATAGTAGTGAAAGGTTAGCAAGGATTCTATGTCTTTATTAGATCTGGGGAAAACTATTGTTGTTTTCAAGGATATTTTCACAATCTAACATGGATTCTATGCCATTAACTGAGTGTGGTGGAAACTGTTGTGGTTTTCAAGGATGTTTTCCTGATTGTAATGAGGTTAACAAGGATTATATACTGTTAATAGATTTTGGTGGAAAGTATTGTGGCTTTCAAGAGTTCTTTCATAACTGTAATCATAAATGAACAAGATTCTACACCATTAACAGATTCTGAGGGAAAGTATTGTGACTTAAGCGTGGTGAATCCTTTAAAATTCAGATCTGCACCATCACACACCACTGCTACTATTCACAACCACTACTATACACCTTGAGAACCTGCACCAGAATGGCAGTAAGTCACCAAACTCACCAGAACTGAATGAACTCACACCTACACACTACTACTACTACTACTACTACTACTACTCCTTATGGCCCACACACAACACACCTTCAGAATCTGCAACAGAACAGCAATAAGTCACTCACCAGAAGTCAATGAACTCAGACCTACACACTATTCTTCCTCCTCACAGCCTTTCATAGCCTATATACAGCACAGAACAACACCACAACACCAAACTCACCAGGCCTAAAAGAAGTGTCACAGCCCTCAATAGCCACACTGAAGTCGGTGCCAACATTTCCCTGGATCTTGACATTGTGGGTGAGGAGTCCCACCTCTGCACGTGTCTCCACTGTGTGTCCCCCAAGAGTCTGGGTGACGGAGAGGTGGGTGTGCTCCAGTGCCTCTGTCAGTGTGACCTCCAGGCCATCCTCAGAGACTGATGCGATGGTCCTCACCTCGTTCTCCTTCATGTAGAACCTGTGGAGGGATGAAGGGGGTGAGAGGGAGAGGGAGAGAGGGGTGGTTTGGGAGATGAATGGGTAGTGAGAGAGAGAGAGAGAGAGAGAGAGAGAGAGAGAGAGAGAGAGAGAGAGAGAGAGAGAGAGAGAGAGAGAGAGAGAGAGAGAGAGAGAGAGAGAGAGAGAGAGAGAGAGAGAGAGAGAGAGAGAGAGAGAGAGAGATTTGCACATGAATGTTCCTTTACCTGTTCTCTGTGGTGGCAATAACAACCTGGTCACCCTGCCTCAAGGTGACGGGCAGGGACAGGGTGAGGTTGGTGTCCCCAAGGGAGGCTGTGTGTGCCAGGTGGGTCCAGGTGATGGGGACGTGACGGCCATGAAGGTCCAGCGTCCCATCACGCACCGCCAATACCTGTGGGATGGGTCAGGGTAGGTGGTAAAGGGGTTTGGTTAGGTTATGTGGAAGAAATCCAGTCTTTTATGTTGTTATTTTTATTGTTGTTCTCTCTCTCTCTCTCTCTCTCTCTCTCTCTCTCTCTCTCTCTCTCTCTCTCTCTCTCTCTCTCTCTCTCTCTGCACAGTGGGATGGAGTCTAGTCTTTCATTTTGATGGTTTGTATCGTTGTGGTCTGTCTGTCTGTCTGTCTGTCAAGGAATCTAGTCTTATACTCTGCTGGTTTGTATTGTTGTGGTCTGTCTGTGTCTGTCTGTCTGTCAAAGAATCTAGTCTTATATTCTGCTGGTTTATATTGTTGTGATCTATCTGTCAGACAAAACATACAGACAGATCACAACAATACAAACCAACAGAATGAAAGCCTAGATTCCTTGAAAAACAAGCAGACACACAGACAGACAGATAGACAGACTCATCCTCCTCACCACTACAATCATGGATGCATCTTGATAACCAGACCAGCCTCCACCAGAATCCATGAAAGGCATAGAATCCTGGTTAAATCCTTCTCTCTCCCTTTGCCTCTCACCTTGGCATCCTCTCTCTCTCCCTCTCCCCTTGGCACCCCCCACACTCTCCCTCAGCCTCTCACCTTGGCACCATACAAGGGCAGCTCGGTGGAGTGTGTGTTGCTGTGCAGTTCAATGACGGCCTCACCAGGGAAAGGCTGATCCTCCGACCCAATACTGAGAGAGCCACCACCAACGATCAAAATATACTCTGCCCACAACACCAGCTCCTCCACAGTCTCCACATCAAACACCACATGGCCGCCCTGGATCAGCAGCATCTTCAGCACTGGTGTTGACTGGTCCAGCAGCAGTGTCTTGCCCTGAGTCACCACCACCAGCTGCCCCTGTGATGGTGGCGGTTTGCTGCCCCAAGTGAATGGTGAACTCCAGAGGTCGATGTAGGAGAAGATTCCACTATTGTTCTGCTGTGGAGATGAGGGGTGAGAGGTGAGGGGCGAGGGGGTGAGGTGGGTGAAGGAGGAGAATGAGATGAGGGTGCTGAGTGGTGAATTTTAGAGGTGAGGGATCAATGATGAGGGGTGAGGGAGGAAAGGTGAGGGGGTGAAGGGGTCAGAGGGGATAGAGGGATAGAAAAAGGAAGGTAAGTTAAGAAAGGAAAGGAGAAAATGAGGCTAAAAGGATGAAACAGGAGATGAAGAAATTATAAACACAAAAATTAATAAAAGACATCAAATTAAGCAAGAAAACAGAAGGAAAAAGAGCAAAACACTTTCACCAAACAAAAGAACACATAAACACTCACAGCTGCTGCCAAGCCTTTCCCAGGGGCAGTGACCTTGACCTGGAATTGACCCGACCCTTGGTGAGCCTCAGTGATGCAGGTGATGCTGGTCGGACCCTCTTGGGTCACCTTGCACTCTGACCCACCAATGGTCACCTTATTGCCGCTCAACCTAGGGAGGATAAGGTCTAAGTTAGGCAAGGTCAAGTCAGATCATTATGTTGCCGTTTGACCTGAGGAGGTAGTGGCTGGGTTAGACAAGGTTAAGTCAGGTCACTATGTTGTCACTTGTCTTAAGGTTAGGCAAGGTTAGGTCAGGTCACTGCAATACTGCTTGACCTGAGGGGGCAGTGATCAGGTTAAGCAAGGTTATATGGCAGAAAATACAGCATGCATACACACAGACAGACAGGCAGGCAGAGAAGCACAGACACCCAGAAGTCACACAGACACCAGGCACTGTGTTACTTACCCAAAGCCAGTGCCAGTGAGGGTGAGGGAGGTGCCGCCAGCAGTGCCGCCTCGCTGGGGCTCCAGGCCAGTGAGGGAGAGTGTGAGAGCCAGTTGGTAGGTGAAACCACCCAGCAGACTGGCAGACAAACCATTCGGGCTGCTCACCACCACATCACATGTCACATCCGCCTCACCTGGTACATGTAGATGGATAGATGGATGGATGGTTGGATTGAGGGATGGATAAATTGATGGATGGATGGATAGATAAATTAATTGATTAATTGACAGATAGATAGATAGAGATAGATAAATAAATTGATAGATTTATAGTTTATTGACAGATGGATGAACAGATTGATAGTTAACTGACAGATAGAAAAGCAGATAGATAGTTTATTGATCATCACACACACACACACACACACACACACACACACACACACACACACACACACACACAGACAAATAAAAGGAAGGTTTAGTTAACAGATTCAGTTATACAGACAGACAGATTGATAGATAGATAGGTAGGTAGGTAGGCAAACAGGTAGACATACTGTAGATAGATAGATAGATAGATAGATAGATAGATAGATAGATAGATAGATAGATAGATAGGTAGGTAGGTAAATAGATTAATAGATAGGTAAATAGGTACAGATAGATAATTTATTGATAGAGATAATTTACTGACCATCACACACACACACACACACACACACACACACAGACAAATAAAGGAAGGATTAGTTATATTGTCATTATTATCATTATCAATGAATTAATTATCATAATACTACTAATGATAATAATACTGCTATTATCAAGAATAACAGTAATAATGACACTACTACCACTACCACCACCACCACTACTCACTGTGGGGCAGGGCTGGTGCCACACAGGTTATGGCTGTGGTGCTGTCGCTGCTCACAAGGTCACAGGGCAGGTCACACAAGGTCACCAAGGAGCTGCCATCCGGGTCAAAGCCCTGACCTGCCAGCATGATCCTAGCACCTGCAAAGCTCCCTGTGTAAGGTCAGTCAGAGTCAGGGGGATGAGACAGACACACAGACACACAAACAAAGAGACAGACAAACAGGTTGCGACAGATGGACAGACAGAGACAGGCAGAAGGATACAGTATAATCAGGAACAGACAGAAAGATAGACAAGACGGCAGAGACATATAAGTAGAGACAGACAGACAGGCAGCAGAGAGAGAGAGAGAGAGAGAGAGAGAGAGAGAGAGAGAGAGAGAGAGAGAGAGAGAGAGAGAGAGAGAGAGAGAGAGAGAGAGAGAGAGAGAGAGAGAGAGAGAGAGAGAGAGAGAGAGAGAGAGAGAGAGAGAAGCAGATAGATAGATACAGACAGACAGGCAGGCAAAGAGAGGTACAAAACACACACACACACACACACACACACACACACACACACACACACACACACACACACACACACCTGAGGAGGGAGTGAGTGAGGTGAGAGAGAAGATGAGGGAGATGGACAAGTTGTTGGAGTCTCCATACACTGCATCCCTCACAACCACCTCATGTTTCCCCTCCTCCAAGTGCTGGGACCTGTCTCCACCACCACCACCACCACCACCAGGGAAAGAAAGAAAAAAGAGCATTAAACATTCTTCCTAATTCAAAAAACTTTTCCTAACCCAAATCTATCATTGCTTAATTCATCGTCTCATTCAGTAATGTTACTTTTCCTGTCACTCACTCATTTGCAGAACTACATCTATTTCCTCTACTATTATTATTACTCAGTTCCCTCTCACTTTCCCCCCCAAGCTGCCTCACACTCCCTCATGGCACTCATCAGTCTCTTCCCTGCAGCACTTCCCCTCAATCCCCCTGACTCACGATGCACTGGAGGGAGGTAGGGGAAGCAGGGGAGACCAGGCCACACCTTTTGCCCCCCACGGTGACCTCAGGGGTGCCCCCGGACAGAGTGAAGCCAGTGCCATCCAGTGTGAGGGTGGTGCTGCTCACCACATCAGTAGAGGGCCTGGCAGGAGAGTAAGGGGGTAGTGTGAGGTTGGGAGGGAAGGGGGGTGGGGTGGGGACAGGAGACCAGGGGTGCATTATACGGGAAGTTTCTCTCTAACCCTACACCCCCGTTCGTTTGGGGCAGTCCATCAGCAGGAAGCAGCAAAAATGGCCGCCCACAGCACTCTTCTTAGTATAAGAGCTCACTGATGACCCTGTACTTGACATTGTGGACATTATTTATAGAAGAAATGAAGTTTTAAGGAGGCAAGAGGAGGAGAGAGAAGAGAGCCCACAGAGTCCTATGAGAGTCAGGGATTATGCTTGTTTATCAAAAGTAGTCTTTGTTACATATGTGGTCAAGGTGTCGCGATTCTACCACTCCAAAGTTGCTTTTTTTTTTTTTTTTTTCGTTAGACTCCCTCCAAACTAAGCTTTGAGGCCAGCATGCATGCTCTGGCTGGCCTGTCCAGTGGCCTGAACAGGCTGGCCCCACAAAAAAGTTACTCATACAGGAATCAGGCCACCTGAAGGGCCACACTCAGTTCTGCCTAGTGCCCAGACACTGTTGTGGAAGGTTGGCAGGCTGGCTGCTCTGCTCCACGCTGATGAACTGGAATGGCTGGCTCTGGCTCTGCCTCTGGCCTTGGCTACATTAATTATGACATTATCAACCTGTTGGCTTCATTAAGGGATAATCCCATCCTATGCCCCTGTAATTTCATTTGGGCCAACAGCAAGCTCTGATGTGTGAAAGCAAGCCAAGTGAGTGCAGGCTGTGTATTGAGAACAACAAACACACTTCTTGCCACTACATCACAGACTGTGTTAAAGCACGACAATTCTGAAGAACTGGTGTGAGTGACATGCCCTCCATGGTGGAACACTTGGTTGACCTGTGAGTCTTGAGGCAAGTGAAGACTGCTGACCCAAATTCCTACAAGCTAGATAATGAACAAAGTGAGCACTGACATTATGTTGTCATTGTTATTATTATTGTCACTATAATTATTAGGTAGTATTATTACTATCAATATTAGTAGTATTAGTATCACTGTCATTATTATTACTATCATCATTCATCTTATTTGTTGTTGTCTCAAAGACCCATTCTATTTCATCGCAACATTCATTTACAATACTTCCAAACTGGGGGCCACCTCACGTGCAGTGTCTTAACAACAGTCCTTTGTTGAACTTTTTTCATGTAAGAGGGACACGGGCCAATGGCAACAAAAACCTAATTTAAAAAAAAAACCCACCGAGATGCAAGTCCCCAAACAGGGTCCAAAGCGGTGATCAAAAATTGAAGGATAAGTGTGTTGAAACTTCCCTCTTGAAGGAGTTCAAGTCACAAGACGGTGGAAATACAGAAGCAGGTAGGGAGTTCCAGAGTTTACCAGAGACAGGGATGAATGATAAGATTACTGGTTAACTCTTGCATTAGAGAGGTGGACAGAGTAGGGGTGAGAAAAAGAAGGTCTTGTGCAGCAAGGCTGCAGTAGGAGGGGAGGCATGCAGCTAGCAAGATCAGAAGAACAGTTAGCATGAAAATGGTGATAGAAGATAGCAAGAGATGCAACATTGCAGCAGTGAGTAAGAGGCTGAAGACAGTCAGTTATTGAGGAGTTGATGAGACGAAAAGCTTTTGATTCAACCCTGTCTAGAAGAGCATAATCCATAGAAAGGCATAATCCATACATGGATGGATAGGGCCTCTGTACAGAGCAGCTGGAAGGGTGAGAAAAACTGACAATGTCTCAGAACGCCTAACTTCATAGAGGCTGTTTTAGCTAGGGATGAGATGTGAAGATTCCATTCTAGATTATAAGAAAAGGACAGACCGAGGATGTTCAATGTAGGAGAGGGGAACAGTTATGTGCCATTGACGAAGATGGGATATTTGTCTGGAAGGTTGTGTTGAGTTGGTAGATGGAAGAATTGAGTTTTTGAGGCATTGAACAATACTAAGTTTCCTCTGTCACAATCAGAAATTTCAGAGAAATCAGACGACAGGTGTTCTGTGGTTTCCTTTTGTGACCTGTTTACTTCCTGAAGGGTTGGACATCTATGAAAAGACGTGTAAAAGTGCAGGGTGGTATCATCATTATATGAGTGGATAGGATGAGAAGTTTGGTTTAGAAGATCATTGATGAATAATAGGAAGAGAATATGTGATAGGACAGAACCCTGAGGAACACCACTGTTAATAGATTTAGAAGAACAATGACCATCTACCACAGCAGCAACAGAACGGTCAGGAAGGAAACTCAAGATGAAGTTGCTGAGAAAAGGATAGAAGCCATAGGAGGGCAGTTTGGAAATCAAAGCTTTGTGTCAGACTCTATCAAAAGCTTTTGATATGTCTAAGGCAACAGCAAAAGTTTCTCTAAAATCTCTAAAAGAGATGACCAAGATTCAGTAAGAAAAGCCAGAAGAAGTAGAGCAGCCTCGACAGAACCCATACTGGCGATCAGATAGAAAGTTGTGAAGTGAAAGATGTTTAAGAATCTTCCTGTTGAGGAAAGATTAAAAAAATTTTAGATAGGCAGGAAATTAAAGCAATAGGATGGTAGTTTGAGGGATTAGAACGGTCACCCTTTTTAGGAACATGCTGAATGTAGGCAAACTTCCAGCAAGAAGGAGAGGTAGATGTTGACAGATGTTTGACTAGGCAAGGTGCAAGCACGGAGGCAAGGTTTCGGAGAACAATAGGAGGGACCCCATCAGGTCCATAAGCCTTCTGAGGGTTTAGGCCAGTGAAGGCATGGAAAACATCATTGTGAAGAATTTTAATAGGTAACACAAAGTAGTCAGAAGGTGGAGGAGAGGGAGGAACAGGCACTGAATCATTCAAGGTAGAGTTTTTAGCAAAGGTTTGAGGAAAGAGTTCAGCTTTAGAAATAGATGAGATCAGAGTGGTGCCATCTGGTTGAAATAAAAGAGAGAAAGATGAAGAAGCAAAGTTATGGGAGATATGTTTGGTTAGGTGCCAGAAGTCATGAGGGGAGTTAGATCTTGAAAAATTTTGACACTTTCTATTTATGAAGGAGTTTTTGGCTTGTTGGAGAAAAAACTTTGCATGGTTCCAGGCAGAAATATAAAGTGCATGAGATTCTGGTGATGGAAGGCTCAAGTACCTTTTGTTACCCATCTCTCTATCATGTATAGCACAAGAACAGGCTGTGTTAAACTAAGGTTTGGAAGGTTTAGGTCGAGAAAAAGAGAGAGGAATGTACGCTTCCATGCCAGATACTATCACCTCTGTTATGTACTCAGCACACAGAGACAGTCTGTGACATGGAAGCAGTAGTCATTCCAAGGAAAATCAGCAAAACACCTCCTCAGGCCCCCTAACTAGCAGAAGCAAAATGTCAGAGGCACCTCTGCTTAGGGGGATCCTGAGGAGGGATTGGAGCAATAGGATAAGATACAGAAGTGAGATTGTGATCAGAGGAGCCCAACAGAAAAGATAGGGTAACAGCATAAGCAGATGGATTAGAAGTCAGGAAAAGGTCAAGAATGTTGGGCATATCTCCAAGACAGTCAGGAATACAAGTAGGATGTTGCTCTAGGTCGTGGAGGATGGTAAAGTTGAAGGCTAGTTCACCAGGATGGTCAGTGAAAGGAGAGGAAAGCCAAAGCTGGTGGTGAACATTGAAGTCTCCAAGAATGGAGATCTCTGCAAAAGGGAAGAGAGTCAGAATGTGCTCCACTTTGGAAGTTAGTCAAAGAATTTCTTATAGTCAGAGAAGTTAGATGAGAGGTATACAGCACAGATAAATTTAGTTTGAATGACTCTGTGGTTGAAGCCAGATGGTGGAAAATTCAGAAGATTCAAGAGTGTGGCAATTCACCTAGTGAAGACTGAATTGTCTTTGCCAACACAAAGACCCAGCTCAGGAGTGATCCTGCGCCACCTGCAACATCAAGATCTGAGGTCACTGGGTAAATGAGGTGGTGGGGGTGCTGGCCAACACAATCACTTTGAACATGATGATAAATATTTGTTCTCATTGAAATTAGTGAACATATTTAATAATGATAATATTAATAATGCATTACTGTTATTATTATTATTATTATTATCATCATCATCATTATCATCATCATTATCATCATTATTATTATTATTATTATATTATTATTATTATTATTATTATTATTATTATTATTATTATTATTATTATTATCAGTTGTAGTAGTAGTAGCATCATTATTATTATTATTATTATCATTATTATTATTATTATTATTATTATTATTATAAACAAAACACCAGTGATACAGAAGATGTGTGTGTTTGTATGTGTGTGTGTGTGTGTGTGTGTGTGTGTGTGGTGAAGTGGGGTGCATGGCATCAAGACTCACGTGACGGAGAGAAGCATGGGGGTGACGGCTGCAGCGTAGGTGAATGCTTTGGCAGCCATCACATTCTCACTGCAGGCCACACTGACCACCACCGCTGCCTCCCCCTCAATGCCAGGTGGCAGGCGGCAGGAGATGGTGTTGGCACTCTCCTGCAGCATGGGGCACTCAGCACCGCCAACCACCACCATCATGTACCCGGGAATGAACCCTGAGCTTTTCCCCACCAGCACCGCACCGCCGTTGATGCTGCCGGACTGAGGTGTTAGGGCAGAGGCCACGGGCAGGGTAGTGGAGGACACCTTGTTACCCACAACTGCCCTAGCCCCAGCCACGGTCACCATGGGTCTGTAGGAGCCTGCAGACAGGCCGGCTGCTGTGCAGGACACTTTGGTGGGGGTGAGAGAGGTGATGGTGCAGGAGTAGGAGGTGGGATGGTCTTCTGTTGAGTGACTCTGTTGTGGGTGTCTCTCCTGGGGGTTGTGGTCCAGTATGCGGGGGAAGAGGGCCAATGCCAGCCATGCGCCAGGCACCCAGCTGCACCGTCTCCTCAAAGGTGACTGCCCCGGTGCCGGTGAAGCTACCCCAGAAGCCCCGAGGGGCCTCCAGCACATCCACCAGGGACAGCCTCGCCTTCTGCCCCAGGCCATGCAGGTACTTACCACTGAGCACGTTATCCTCATCCTCGGCCACTGTCTCCACCAGGCGGTCCATCTCATCACCCGCCTCCACACCCAGGAAGTCCTCAACCTCATCCTTCAGCACCACCACCACCACCCTTCCCTTTCTTCCACCATCAAGTCTTCCTTCTCTTCCTCCTGAGGCACCTCTCGGCAGCCACGGGGGACCGACTGTTGCACCAGAGTGATGGTGACCTTGGTGTTGTCACTGCCAAAGTTGTGGCCAGACAATGTCACTTCCTCGCCCTGCACTGCCATGCTGGTGACCACAGGGGTGAGTGCCTCACTGTAGGTGAAGGTAAGGGTGTCCATCTGCACCTGCAGGAGATTTTCTTTTAAGCTTTATAAGATTTAGTCACTCAAAAGACACCAAATTACCATATTATGGTTTGAGACAAGAAAAGGAATTTATATAGTCTTTTGCCAAGACACTGCTGATGTTGGATACACATCTAGTCTTAGATATGGTGACAGACTTAAATAATTCACTCATCTTGATCATTCTGCACTGAAAGGAAGATGTGCCATGTGGTAATACAGTAATGCACACATGAGTACCACTGCCAACAGTGCCTCACCACACATCCAGGCAGCAGCTCTGACTCAGTACTCTGCTGTGTTCCTCTTGCCTCAAGTTTAGAGTGAAGACAAGTGTTCTTTTAACTTCATGTATGCACACACACTCACACACACACAGCCTTAGACACACCTTCACACACCTATCAGTGCACCAAGGCCTTCTCTCAGCACCTCAGGAATAGAAATAAAACACTATGACATAGTACTGACACCAGTGCCGTCACCATCCCATGCAAGACTAATGACGGCGAAAGTGGCTCACAAGACACAAGTGGCTCACAAGACAACACTCACTCATCTGTCACTGCCCCCCACAAGAGTAATGGTGATGCAAGCAGTCCAGCCTCACAAGACAACCCTCATTCAGCTGTTCAGAATGACAACACATGTGCAGCCAAAACCATCCCCTTGTGCTTTGGCCCAACACATCACTCACTTTGCTGTTAAGGAGTAATGACTGGGATCATAATTCATTGGTTAATAAATAATTATAGAACTTTTAGAGCTGTGTTTATGGCGTGCCCCACTCAAACCCTTGGGCCAACCACTAGGTAATTTGACTTGAGGAATGAGAGTGAAGTAGCAGTACTTGGTGAGCAGAAAGACTTCACAGCTCTAACGTAACTCATAAATAGTGAGAAGCTGGCTTACAACAACTCTACACACACACACACACACACACACACACACACACACACACAGGTCACAAGCAGCAGCTGAAGAAATATTAGGCAAAGTTTAGAAATTGGCCAGAGTTGAAGAGTACAACCAAGTGTGGATGAAAAAGATAGGACCAGAGAAGAGAGAGCTACTATAAATGAACTAAGAAGAGAATTAAATGAAAAAAAAAAAAAAAAAAACGAAAAAAGACCAGAAGTGGAGAAGAGGTTCTATTGAAGGGTCACAGACATGAGGCTGAGAAAGTGGTAGAGGAAAGAGGACAATGCAGAAGGGGAGGTTTAAAAGTGGAGTATACTAACTTAAATGGTCTGATACCAGTAGTGTTGAAAGTTAGAGACTGTTTAAGAGAGAAGAGAAGCCAGATATCATGGCAATTGTTGAAACAAAACTGGAGAGTGATGTGGACGTTTTAGATATTGGTGATGGAAATTACAACCTCTGAATGAGAAATAAAAGATTTAAGCAGGGTTTAGGTGTGATGCTCCTAATTAGACAAGGATTGACAGTGAAATCTACTACATGTGGGGAGGGGAAGGCAGAGGTACTGAAAATAGCCTTAAAAAGAAATGTGGGAAGATGCCAAAATACTGCAGTGACCTATGTTTCCCTTATTCCAACTCAAGGGGTGAGGAAGAATACAAGAGAATGCTGAGAGACATAAAGGCATGTTTATCCAAGTTGCTGGATGAAAATGAGGTGAACTAGTGACAGGAGACTTTAACTGTAAAGAGATATCTTGGGAAAATTGGACCACATAACGTAGCAAGTCATCACAGGGGGACCGAATTACTGGAGTTGGCTGTTGAGAATATTCTGATGTAGTGGGTTAAAGAAGACACAAAATTCAGAGAAAATGAAATACTGTCAAAGCTGGATCTAATTTTTACGAAGGAACAAGCCATAATAGAGGATTTAAAACACAAAAAACCAATAGATAAAAGTGACTATGCATTGATTCAGTTCTTAGTAATGAATAAAAACATAGATATGAGAAAAGACCACAGGAGAGAATGGTTGAACTGCAGTGAGACAAATTTTGGACAGCTTAGGAAGTATTTCATTGAAATGGATTGGAACAAAGTATTTCAAATGGGTGATATAGAAGGAGAGTGGACCACCTTCCTGAACATTTATAATAAAGGAGAGGGGAAATGGACACCTATGAAATCAACAGAAAACCTTTTTAAGAAGGATTGGAGTAACAAGAGATGTGCTACAGCTAGACTGGAGACAGAAAAAAGCATGGAATGTGGAAGAAATATAAGAGACATGACTTGTGGACCAATTATACAAGAAAGAGGAATGAATATGTTAAAATACACAGAGATGAGTAGAATTATGAAAAGAATGTTGTGCATAAATGCAAAGACCAACCAAAACTGTTTTAAAAATTTATGAATGGAAAATTGAGGAGTAAAGAAGACATCAGCTGAGTAATAGTTGGAGAAGAAATGGTCGAAGACCCAAAAGAGATGGCTGAAGTGTTCAACAGACACTTCCACTCACTGCTTACTAAAGAAAATTATTTTAGGGAAGAAAGGATAGTGATGGAAAATGGGACTGGTCTGAAAGAGGTAGTAACATCAACAGAAGAAGTAAAGAATATATTGGAAGAGCTGGGTGTATGGAAAGTAATGGGACCTGATAGTCTGTCAAGCTGGATTCTAAAGAAGTGTAGCCCAAAACTAGCTAAGGTGATACACAATATAATTAGCACCACCCTGTTGGAAGGAAAAGTACCCAAAGATTGGAAATAGGTGAATATTACCCAATTCACAAGGCTGGAAGTAAAGGAGACTCATTTAACAATAGACCAGTATTGCTGACAAGTGTGGTACCAAAGATCTGCAAAAAGATCATCAAGAACAGATGGGTGAAATGCCTGGAAGACAACAATGTGATAACAGACAGACAATTTGGATTCAGAGAAGGAAGATCTTGTGTAACAAATTTGATAAGCTTCTACACAAGAGTAATGGACATAGTGCAAGAGAGAGATGGATGGACTGACTGCATGTACTTAGACCTGCAAAATGCATTATACAAAGTACCATACAGAAGGCTAATATGGATAACTGAAAAATATAGGAAGATTGGGAGGATCGTTATTAAAATGCATGACCAACTTCTTGACGGAGAGATAAATGAGGACAGTAATCAGAGGCAATAAGTCAAAGTGGAAACCAGTAATAAGTGAAGTTCTGCAATATATGTAAATGACATGATGGAAGGAATGACAAGCCACATGAGTCTCTTTGCTGATGATGCCAAGATTATGAGAAAAGTAACAAATGAAAAAGACTGCAAAGCTCTGAATCAAGACCTAATTAAGATAAATAAATGATTGTTGAGATGGAACATGGAGTTTAATGCCAAGAAATGTAGTGTGGTGAAGTTTAGAAAAAGTGTGAGAAAAACAGAAGGCATCTACTATTTGGGAAATGAGAAAATTACTATAAGATCAGAGAAAAAGATCTGGGAGCAATCATTTCTAATAAAGTGTCATTTGTGAAGCATGTAAACAAGATCACTGGATAAACATGCAATCTGCTGAGAAACATGAAGATGGCATTCACCGACAATGAAGATGATATGATAAAAAAAAAATTGTAAACAACAATGACACATCCAGGACTGGAGTATGCAGCATTAGTGTGCTCACCAAGTTTGACGAAGGATATCAGGAAGCTAGAAAGAATTCAGAGAGCTGCAACTAAAATCCCTACAAGCCTAAGAGGGCATAGTTATGAAGAGAAGTTTATGAGATTGGGCCCAACTACACTACAAAAAAGGAGGGAAAGAGGTGATTTGATAGCACTATACAGAATATTGGAAGGGATGAAAAAATTGGGCAGGGATAATCTTGTGATACCTGATAAGAGAGATACCAGAGGACATGGAAGGAAATTCATAAGGAGTGTTTGCAGAAGAGACATCAAGAAACATAGCTTTCCCCACAGGAGCATAGCAGTGTGGAATTCATTTATTGATGAGACTGTGTGTGCCAAGACAGTCCATAAATTTAAAGAAAATCTGGATAAAAGTCAATATGGAGATGGAACAGCATGAGCCTAGTGTGCCTCTTGTCCTGTATTTCACAACTAGGTAAATACACACACACAGTCTTGGCTGCACCTCCACACATCCATCTGTGCACCAAGGCCTTCTTTCAGCACCTCAGGATAAGAAAGAATACAGACCCTACACTCACACACACACACACACACACACACAATAAAAGAACAGAAGAAAGAGACCTTGGTGTAATTATTACTGACAAGCTGTCACCAGAAACACATGAACAAGGTAAGAGGTGAAACCTATTAACACTGAAAAACATAAGAACAGCATTTGCACATCTGGATGAGGAAATGATAAAAAAAAAAATTATTGTGACCATGATACACCCAGGATTGGAGTATGTAGCTGTGGTATGGTCACCTAATACCAAGAAATCTATAAGAAAATAGGAAGAGTAGTAACAGTCACCTCCAAGTTTGGAGGATCTAATGTATGAAGAAAGAATGTCTAAATCTTGTCTTATAACATTAGAACAGAGAAGAGAGAGAGGTGATCTGATCATACTATACAGAATGATGACTGAAATGAAAAACTTGGATAGGAAGGACTTGGTGATGAGGGATACAAGAGGCTCAAGGGTACATGGCAGAAAACTTAAAAAAGATGCATGTAGAAGAGATGTTAAGAAAATAGCTTCCCACATAGAACTGTGGAGGTCTGGAATGATTTGGACAAAGAAGTCATTGATACAAATACAATACATAAATTTAAGACAAAGTTAGATAAAAATAGATATGGAGACAGGATAGCACAAGCAAAGCTCTTTCCTGCATGTCACACACACACACACACACACACACACAAAGAGGCTAAAGGGAAAAATTAATCAAGAACAGAAGAAAAGACTACACTTTTTTTAGAGTTTTGGAGAGTTTTTGGAGACAGAGTGAAAAAATGGTACATAAAGGAAAAGGAATAAATTAAAGTAAAAGAAAAAAATTGCAAAAATGAAGGACTGAATGTGATGTACACCAACACAGACGGACTGTTACACAGGACACTGGAATTATAAGACTATTTAAAAGAAAAAGAATCTGAAGATAGCGTGTTTAACGGAAATAAAGCTACAAGAAGAAAATCAGACTATCATTAACAACAACTACAATATGTGGAGAAGAGACAGGATTGGCAAAGGAGGGGGAGGTGTAATGATAATGACAAGAAATGAGGTGAAGACAAAAATAATGAAATATGGGGAAGGAAAAGCAGAAATAGTGACTGTTAACTTGGAGGATAATCATGGAGAAATACTGATGGTAATAACAACCCACGTACCACCCAAAACAAATTCTTGGAGCAAGGAAGGCTGTGAGAAAATAACAGAAGATACCACTCAGCATTTGAGTAAATTAATCAAAAGTAATAAAACAGAATTATTGGTTGGTGACTTCAGTTGCAAAGAAATAAATTAGGAAACATTCAAGGCATGAGGAAACAAGACTGCATGGTGAGAAAGATTTCTGAAGCTGACTATAGAAAACACAATGATGCAATGGGTGACCAAAAATACAAGATATACTCGTATAAGAGATGATGAACCAACAAGACTTGACTTAATATTAACAAAAGGAATTGACCAAACTAAAGAAATGGTACATGTCCCCCATGGAAAAAAGTGACCATATAATGATAGAAATAGAGACTGACAGTGATGTCAGTGCAGATGATGAATCCTACAAACAAAACAGGAGAAACTATGGAAAAGCTAACGTAAATATCTTACGAGATTCTATGAAGCAACGGACAGGAGAAAGCTGAAGAGAGCAAATTATATGCAAGGCAATATAAGACTATATGAGGCAGGAGTGAATAAATATGTCCCACTATACAAACCTAAAGAAAAAGGAAAACTGGTGTAGTTAACGCAAGATGTGCAAGAGCAAAGAGAAAAGAGATGAAGCATGGATAACAACGAAAAGAAGTGGAAACCAAAAAAATAAAGACTTTAAGATAGCAAGAAATGAATATGTGTAAATAAGGAGAGGGGAAGAAAAAGGATATGTAAAAGATGCACTTGAGAAGTGCAAAGACGAACCAAAACTATTCTAGATTCATAAATGGAAAAATTAAACTCAAAGAAAAACTAGAACAGTTGAAGGATGGACATGAAACATATGAAGATCCAAAAGATATGAGTGAATTGCTAAACAAAAAGTTCCACCAAGTTTTCACAAAAGAATCAGAATTTAAAGAGCCACAAGATGTGAACACAAAAGAACAAATGTGGGAAATTACAGTAATCAAAGAAGTTTATTAAATGGTTGAGGAACTGGAAGAGAGAAAAGCAACAGGACCAGATGGAGTATCAGGTTTCATTTTAACAGGTAACAGTTAATTGAACCAGTATATGACATAATAAAATGCTCAGTATCAATTGGAAGAGTGCCTAAGGAATGGAAGAGAACAGGTATAGTGCCAATTTATAAATGTGGAAAAAAAGAAGAGCCATTAAACTACAGACCAGTATCAATGACCAGCATAGTATGCAAGATCTGTGAAAAAGTGATGCAGAAGCAGTGGACAAAACTTCTAGAGAACATGATATAATATCAGAAAAGCAGTATGGCTTTAGATAAAAACAATCATGTGTAATAAATCTGATCAGCTTCTATTCAAGAGTGACTGATATAATGCAGGAGAGGGATGGATGAGTAGACTGTGCATTTAGATCTAAAAAAAAAAAAAGAAAGCTTTTGACAAAGCTCCCCACAACAGGCTACTATGGAAGCTAGAAAATGTTGGAGAATTAAATGGAAAAATAATAAACTGGATGGAAAGCTACTTAAAGGGAAGAGAAATGAGAATGGCAGTAAAGGATGTAAAAGTCAAAATGGAGAAAAGTAGATAGTGGAGTACCACAAGGATCAGTGCTGGCACCAATACTTTTCCTTATCTACACCAGTGATATGCCAGAAGGAGTAATGAGTTACACAAATTTGTTTGCAGATGATGCAAAATTACAAAAACATATGAAAGACTGAAAATCTACAAGAGGATCTGAATAAAATCTGGGACTGGAGCAAGAAATGTGAGATGGAGTTTAATATGAAAAAATGTCATGTAATGTAAGTGGGAAAAAGTGAAAAGAGACCAAAATGGATCTAGAAAATGGGAAATGTAGAAATAATAAAAGTACAAGAAGAGAAAGATCTGGGAGTGAATATACAGGACAGTCAATAATCAGAGATGCACATACAGAAGATGTTCAGAGATACATATAGAACGATGAGAAATATTAGAACAGCATTCCACTACATGGATAAAGGTATGAAGAGAAAGATAATTACCACTATGATTTGACCAAAGCTGGAATATGCTAAATCAGTGTAGTCTTCCCACAAGATGAAACATGTCAAAGAAATAGAAAGAATACAAAGGATGGCAATGAAGATGGTTCCAGAACTGGAAGAATTAACGTATGAAGACAAGTTAATGAAGATAAATCTGCCACATTGGAACAAAGAAGAGAACAGGAAGACTTAATAACTATATACAAATTGTGGAATTGAATGGAAGAAATTGATAATGAGAAACTGCTGCTAAGAGAAGTAGAAAATACCAGATACACACAAGGCCACAGCAAAAAAAAAAAAAAAAGAAAGATGCTTGAATAACATAAAGAAACAGTTTCCAACAAAGAAATCCAGAAGTATGGAACAAGCTCAGTGAGGAGGTAGTACTGGAAACGAGTGTGTACAACTTTAAGGAACAACTGCACAAGTGTAGATATGGAGACAGGACCACACAAGCATACCTCAGGCCCTGGAAATTACAACTAGGTAAAATATGCACACACATGCAGCCTTGGCTGGAACTCCACACACCCATCAGTGCACCAAGGCCCTTCAGTATCCTTGATTTAGATAGTATTCTGCTCTCAAATTTATCATTTTGGGATTTCCACATTTTCATGCAGTAGTACATGCTGCTCCTAGAATGAAATGGTGTGCCAGATGTATGAGATATATAACTTTTAAAGGTCCCAGTGCCAAAAAAAAACACACCCTTCAAAGCTGCTTGGTGTGCTGTTTACATAACTTTTATTACGTAATGCAATACAACATTTTATGTGGTGAGTGCAGGCAAGCAGCTATTACAGGCCATCAGCACTCAAAAGTTAACAAAAGGGAAAGAAGATATGTTATGCATTTGTTTTCCTCAGGTTTTTGTGAAATGTTCTTGTGCTTTCTATGTGTTTTGCATACTGTATACTTGTATGTGTTATTTTTTACTGTTCTACTTTTCAGTGGCAGTAATCATGGGATACCCAAACAGACTTAAATCAAAGTCTGTTCTCCAACTAGCCAAAAACTCCTTCACTAACAGAAAGTGTCAAAACCTTTCAAGATCTAACTCCCCTCGTGACGTCTGGCATCTAGCCAAAAATATCTCCAATAACTTTGCTTCTTCTTCTTTCCCTCCTTTATTTCAACCAGATGGCACCACTCCTATCACATCTATTTCTAAAGCTGAACTCTTTGCTCAAACCTTTGCTAAAAACTCTACCTTGAACGATTCTGGGCTTGTTCCTCCCTCTCCTCCAGCCTCTAGCTACTTCATGCTACCTATTAAAATTCTTCGCAATGATGTTTTCCATGCCCTTGCTGGTCTAAACCCTCGGAAAGCTTATGGACCTGATGGGGTCCCTCTTATTATTCTCCGAAACTGTGCCTCCGTGCTTGCACCTTGCCTAGTCAAACTCTTTCAGCTCTGTCTGTCAACATCTGCCTTTCCTTCGTGCTGGAAGTTTGCCTACATTCAACCTGTTCCTAAAAAGGGTCACCATTCTAATCCCTCAAACTACCGTCCTATTGCTTTAATTTCCTGCCTATATAAAGTTTTTTAATATATCCTCAACAGGAAGATTCTTAAACATCTATCGCTTCACAACCTTCTATCTGATCACTAGTATGGGTTCCGTCAAGGCCGCTCTAATGGTGATCTTCTGGCTTTCCTTACCGAGTCTTGGTCATCCTCTTTTAGAGATTTTGGTGAAACTTTTCCTGTTGCTTTGGACATATCAAAAGTGTGTGAAGTATGAATGCTTCATTGTTACGGGGCTTCACTGTATTGGTTAGGGTTCATAGTTTGTATTGGTTTCATGCTTCACTGTTTCACTAGTGTTTACTTCGCCCCTTGCTCTGTATTAATCATTGAGTTCTGTACCACGCCGCCACCGGCTCGCACCTACGTACTTGTAACTGTCTACACATTAAAAGCACTGGGAACTTGTGACTTTATGTAGCCCGAGAACCTACAAGAAGGATACATGGCGCAGTGAGTAGTGCAACTCACAAGGACCTGGCAGCGAGACAGCGTGAAGGTGCCCCAACTAGCCGGTGGTGTGCGGTGCGTCTCCCGGAGGAGCCTTCAGTGTGCCGGCGTCATGACTAAGCCTAAAACCAGGAGGCAACAAGATCCGGCACCCCTCTCGCCAGCTTCGTCCACGCCCTCGGCTATGGGGCAGGAGCAGGCAACTGGAGTCTCTCAAGACGCGCTCCTTCAAATGCTGCAACTGTTCCGTGACGAGTGTGAGCAGAGACGACGGGAGGACGAAACGAGGCGCCAGGCCGAGGAGCAGCGCTTCAATCAGCTTGTTGCTACGCTTGGAACGCAGCCTTCACAGCAGGCAGGCACACCCGGCGCCGTTAGTGACAGCCTCGCCAACCCGCCCTCAACCATGCTCCCGATGCCGTCTACGCCTGTCCCCAAAGCGACCGTCGTTCTGCCTCCCCCGCTCTCACAGGACGCTACGCTGCAGGCCTTCAAGGAATGGAGACAGCAGTGGGAGGACTATGCCCGCCCCCTGCCACCACTTGACCTTGGCGCCCACGTCAGGCTCCAAGATCCCGTCACTAAGCGATGGGATGAAGTGGGCGTAGTCATGGGGATTGGCAAGAGCCGCGACTACCTGGTGAAGACTACCGCTGGACGTGTATTGTGGCGGAATCGCCGCTTCATTCGTGTGGTCCCTGCCCCATCTACCGCGGAAAGAGACAGTCACGACGGGCAGCCCTTACACCCCCCAGCTCAGAAGATCCCTGATCCCGCCACCCCAAATGCACGCCGACGCCGCCGTTGGGAAGCCGACGGACCCATACGCCGCTCAGCGCGTATAGCCTTACGTTCATAGCTAGTTAATGAACGTGAAGAGGAAGGGGGAGATGTGTGAAGTATGAATGCTTCATTGTTACGGGGCTTCACTGTATTGGTTAGGGTTCATAGTTTGTATTGGTTTCATGCTTCACTGTTTCACTAGTGTTTACTTCGCCCCTTGCTCTGTATTAATCATTGAGTTCTGTACCACGCCGCCACCGGCTCGCACCTACGTACTTGTAACTGTCTACACATTAAAAGCACTGGGAACTTGTGACTTTATGTAGCCCGAGAACCTACAAGAAGGATACAAAAAGCTTTTGATAGAGTCTGGCACAAAGCTTTGATTTCCAAACTACCCTCCTACAGCTTCTATCCTTCTCTCTGTAACTTCATCTCAAGTTTCCTTTCTGACTGTTCTATTGCTGCTGTGGTAGACAGTCACTGTTCTTCTCCTAAATCTATTAACAGTGGTGTTCCTCAGGGTTCTGTCCTGTCACCCACTCTCTTCTTATTATTCATTAATGATCTCCTAAACCAAACTTCTTGTCCTATCTACTCCACCGATGATACCACCCTGCACTTTTCCACGTCTTTTCATAGACGTCCAACCCTTCAGGAGGTAAACATTTCACGCAGGGAAGCCACAGAACGCTTGACTTCTGATCTTTCTAAAATTTCTGATTGGGGCAGAGCAAACTTGGTATTGTTCAATGCCTTAAAAACTCAATTCCTCCATCTATCAACTCGACACAACCTTCCACACAACTATCCCCCTCTTCTTCAATGACACTCAACTGTCCCCATCTTTTACACGGAACATCCTCGGTCTGTCCTTTACTCATAATCTGAACTGGAAACTTCACATCTCATCTCTAGTTAAAACAGCTTCTATGAAGTTAGGCGTTCTGAGACGTCTCCGCCAGTTTTTCTCACCCCCCAGCTGCTAACTCTGTACAAGGGCCTTATCCGTCCATGTATGGAGTATGCTTCACATGTCTGGAGGGGTTCCACTCATACTGCTCTTCTAGATAGGGTGGAATCAAAAGCTTTTCGTCTCATCAACTCCTCTCCTCTAACTGACTGTCTTCTGCCTCTCTCACCACCGCAATGTTGCATCTCTAGCTGTCTTCTACTGCTATTTTCATGCTAACTGCTCTTCTGATCTTGCAAACTGCATGCCTCCCCTCCTCCCACGGCCTCGCTGCACAAGACTTTCTTCTTTCTCTCACCCATATTCTGTCCACCTCTCTAACACAAGAGTTAACCAGTATTTTCAATCATTCATCCCTTTCTCTGGTGAACTCTAGAACTCCCTGCCTGCTTCTATATTTCTACCTTCCTATGACTTGAATTCCTTCAAGAGGGAGGTTTCAAGGCAGTTATTCATCAATTTTTGACTACTGCTTTGACCCTTTTATGGGACTGACATTTCAGTGGGCATTTTTTTTTATTGGATTTGTGTTGCCCTTGGCCAATGTCCATCCTACATAATAAACACACACACACACACACACACACAACACTTACACCGGCCACAGTCAGAGTGAAGGTGGCCACGGTGGCAGAGGTGGAGGGTGGAGTGAGGCAGGTGACTGTGGTGGAGGAGACACTCTGCACCACACAGGTCTGGCCCCCCACCAGCACCACAGGAGAGGCAACCAGACCTTGCAGACCACTTACACTGATGGTGAGCAGGGTGCTGCCACACAGGGAGCCTTCCAGGGGACTGAGGGAGGACACCTGCGGCACCACCACCACACGGCCCTCACTGCTGTACCCTGCGATGTCTGTCACTGTTATGCCCCTGCAGGTGAGGTGTGGTGAGGCGTGGTGAGGTGTGGTGGTGTGGTGAGGTGCAGTGATGCTGTGGTGGCATGGCAATGCCATGGTGTTGTGTGGTGATGCTCTGGTGGTGTAGTGCAGTAATGTGATGTATGATAGTGTGGTGAGGTGTGGTGGTGCTGTGGTGTAGTGATGCTGCTGTGGTACAAAGCTGTATTTCTGTCATTGAAGCATGTTCCTTTTTTTTTCTCATATCATCTCAAACATCCAGTTTCTCTCATCTGTGCTGACCTGTCTGTCCATCTGTCTGTCTGTATGTTAGCTGCACTCACCTGTTGATTGCCTTGACAGTGATGGGCAGGTATGCACCCGACCTCAGGTTGTCCAGGTTGTCCAGATCGCAGGTCACAGAGGTGTCTGAAGCAGAGGTCACACTACAGGATGCTTCACCAACACTGACCTCTACCTGGCAGGCCAGGTCACCAAAGCCTGATCCAGTGATGGTGAGAGAGTCGCCACCCACCACCTGCAGGCCGCTGTGTCAAAGAAAACAGGAAACACTCAGCGTGGGGAACCATTATTACTGCCACTGGTGCTGCTATCATTACTACCATTACCATCACTAATGCAAGAGGGACCCTGGCCTGCGCCAGCCTGCCTTCACCTCAGGTCCTTCACAGTGTTGGTGGTGGAGGAGGCCAGGGCAGAGACCACAGGTGTGTGACAGGTGTGGAAATGAAAGTACAGGTATCCATTTTCTGGTGTGGTCAGGTCGGGGAGGTCACACCCGTCCAGAGGCATCTCCAGGATGGGGTCACAGCCACTCATGTTGACGACCTGACTCACGGCAACCTGGTAGGTGGCTTCCTTGTCACCCAGCAGTGCGGCCATCCTGAGGGCCTGATGAGGTGGCCGTACCACGTTGACTTGGTCCCGCATCACTACACCACCAGGCAGTGTGGGGCCAGCATAATAGTGGATGCCTTGCTGGGGGAAGGCCACTTTGAAAGAGCCTGTGGGAAAGCAATAGTAGTAGTAGTAGTAGTAGTAGTAGTAGTAGTAGTAGTAGTAGTAGTAGTAGTAGTAGTAGTAGTAGTAGAAGTAGTACTGGTGGGAGAGATGAGAGATGGGAGGGAGGGAGAGAGAGAGAGAGAGAGAGAGAGAGAGAGAGAGAGAGAGAGAGAGAGAGAGAGAGAGAGAGAGAGAGAGAGAGAGAGAGAGAGAGAGAGAGAGAGAAACACCCACCTGGCAGCAGCACCAAAGCCATCAGCGGAGAGTACCAGGGTATGAGTGCCAGCCGACAGTGCCGGGGTAAGACAGCTCACGCTGATGTTACTCCAATGAGTCGTATAACACAGCTCTGATCCGATCTGGCGGCATGAGGTCATAGGTCAGGTCAGGGGTATTGGGAAAGTGATAGGTCAGGTCAGGGTTACTAGGAAGGTCAGAGGGGGAAGTAGTGACTTTATATCAGTACTAGGGAATTTGGTTGTTGACTCTGAGATGAATGGACATTTCCACCTCGGCTCCCTACCCTTGTTCCTGTTCCCTGGCACCTGGCCCCTCCCCTGCCCTGCCTTCTCCTCAGATAAATGTTCAATACATTGCTTTGACACACAATTTAATTTCTAAAATCTTTCTGGCCTCTTTTTTACTTTTTTTTAACTCAATAAGTCTTATCACTTTCTTAGAATAAAAAAAAGTTCCCAGCAAGGCAGCACACAAATGTCAGAAACAGTTGTTCCAGTCACCATGACCAGCAACAGCAATGTTGCTTTGGCCAACAACAAGAAAACACCACACAAGCACACTCTCATGGAAGGTAAGAACACACCAGTACAGATGCCACATACTGCTACACCTTGCCTTCAGCATGGTAACAGGAATACTCTTGGCACTTACACTACACACACTAATATGCCATGTGGAGACATGAACAGTTACATCCCCACACCACACATCCAAATCATCCACAAGCACCAACATCACACTTAGCCAAGATGCTTCACACTGCTCCAAAACACACCACAACAATACAAACACACATTCAAGACAGTTTGTGCCAAAGCAGCTGAGTGAGGCAAAGGGGCATCCAATGTGATATCTGCTGTAACCGGTCCAAGCATGCTGTGTGGTGTCATGTCGGCTGCATCGGATCGTTTGCACAGGTACACCACGGATCAATTAACAATAGTATCGTGTGTATCTGCAGCAGATGTGGCTCTCCTAATGTCTCTACATCTTCTTTCTCACTACCTCCTATTCCAACCTCTAGCTCCTTTGACCTGCTATGCACACACAGTACTAACAAATCTCATATACATTTTCCTTCCATGAACCAGCAACACTCACCCTCACAACCACCAACACCTAGCCACACATCCCACCACACAACAAGACATTCAAGCTCCACATCACCTAAACACCCTTGTAACACCAGTCCATCAATCTGTCAACCAGGGCCATTTCCCATTGCTTTTGGCATTTCCTGCACATCATGACTACCCTCACCTCTCTTACACCCCCTTCACCTAAACCTTCCCCCACTCCCCAACTCCCCCAGCAACCTCTCCCAGTGCCTCTCCTGCCCTACACACAAATGACCCAGACTTCACTGTAGGTACCAAAACATGCTTAACACCCGACACAGATTCTGCAGAAGTCTTTCCTCCACCATTTAGCAAGACAGTCATAAAAATTTCTAACTGTAATTCACTTTTTTTTTTTATGTAGGAAGGAAACCAGCCAAGGGCAATACATTTATAAGAAAGTCCCACTGAGGTGCTGATCCCCAAGCATAGTCAAAAGTGGTTGTCAAAAATTGAAGGATAAATGTCTTGAAACCTCCCTCTTGAAAGAGTTCAAGTTATAGGAAGGAGGAAATACAGAGCCAGGCAGGGAGTTCCAGAGTTTACCAGAGAAAAGGATGAATGATTGAGAATACAGATTAACTTTTGCATTACAGAGGTGGACAAAATTGGGGTGAGAGAAGGAAGAAAGTCTTGTGCAGAGAGGCCATGGGGTTCTACTTGCAGCTTTCAACAGACCTCCATCTTCCAACACAGAATACTCACACAACCTTCACACAGCTCTTTCACACCTCACACCAGACAAACACATCTGGATTGTACATGATTTCAACCTCCCTGACATCAACTGGACCACTACGTCCCCCTCCAATCCCTATGACACTGATGTCTTCAACCCTATCATTCCCCACACAAACAGGTGCCAGCTACACAACACACTAATTGACAACAAAAATACATTTTCACTCATGCAAACAGTACTCAAGCCAACAAAAACAGGCTGCCACACACCCCTCTGGTGCCAGAGGCCTTCTCACCACAGTCCATACATTAGACCTTCTCAAAAACAACATACACAATATAATAAACACCCAGGTAGTTCCAGGACTAAATGACCACAACAATGTTCCAGTTGACATAGACCTTCTACCGACAAGACAAAAACACAGATGTGGGTCAATCCTACTCTACTCTAGAGCTGACAGACTCAATTAAACACTCTACAGAGACAATTTTCTATCTTCTGACTCATACTCTGGACTCCTCCAAGAAACTGGAACAGCCTGACACACCATACACACCACCATGAACAACTACAGCCCATAGAAAACACCCTCATGTAGACATACACTCCCCTGGTTCTCCAGGAACCTATGGAAACAACACCACAGAAAACAGAGATGACAGATGCAAACAATCACAGAACACACCAGGGAAATGGGCCGCCTTCAGATCTTTCCAAAAGAATCTTGCCAAAAAACATAAAGAAGATCAAACGTGAACACCTTTGTAGATATCTCACAGATAATGTTAGAAACAACACCAAACACTTCTTCAAATTCCTCAAGTCATGCAGACAGGACAAAACAAACATACAGTATTTGACGGCTCATAAGACGCATGGGCTTATAAGGCACACCTCACTTTGGGCAGGCATTGAAAAAAAAAAAAAAGAAAAGATAAATATGCTCTGAATATGAACTGAAAGGTTTCAACTGAAATTTGAAGGCCTCTCTTACATATTCAGATCCTTATTAGACCCCAATATTTTACATTTAAAAACTTCTATATTTGCTAGGACCTACTAACACTACCATACACCAATCCTGCTGTGAGATGTGAACAAATATGGTGTAGGCAAAGACACTGTCAGAGCCCAGAGGGATACTAAAGTTTGTATGATGCTCTCTTCACTTATAAAACCTTTTGTTTTGTTAGATAGTAAGCTATTTTCTAAAAAAGCAATAGTTTCTCATTAGCTTTGAGTTTTATTGAACATGTAAGCAAGCTAATAATGTTAGAAGATAGGCACAATTTCAGTTGTATGAAGGTGTGTCTCACTTCAAGGAATAATGGCATCACACTAAGGAACACAGTGAATCTTGCACGTGTCACCAGGTTTGGTGTGTGACCCACCGTGAGTTTGTTTTGGTACATGCAATGTGAGGGTCATCACTTAATTTCTTCCAGACTGGTGTTATTTTATGTGAATTACTGGTAAGTCCCACCTGTTATACATTGTTATCTTCCAAAAAAAAGTTGTTTTTGAAGTGTAGAAATGGTCATCACTTTGTTTACATGTGCAAAGATGTTTGGGGTTTGTTTTAAAGGCCACTGTTGCCACAGACTTACCAGTGGCCACTGCTCCAAAGCTGAACCTTGGCCTTATAAGACGCATGCTTATTTTCTCAGACTTTTTTTTGGTAAAAAGGCATGGCTTATAAGCCATCAAGTACAGTACTTGTCCTTAAAGACTGCGACGACACTCTTGCTACCACGCCAGAACACAAAGAGCACTTACTCAACACACAGTTCCACTCTGTATTCACCCAGAAAAACCCGACACAAGCCAAATAGCCCTTACCCACCCATTCCCTCCCCTCGACATCAGGACAGACCGAATGCAGAGGTCACCACAGACTCTGGACACCACTAGATCACCTGGACTTGATAAAAGTCCCCCCCCCCTTTTTCCTTAAGACTTGTGCCCCCATCCTTGCTCTCAGCCTTCCACCCATCCTCTAAGTGATCTTTACCCAACCTCTTCATGCATTCTCTCTTCTCTCTGACTGGCTTTGTGCTGATGTCACCCCATTTTCAAGGCAGGTGTCTGGAGTGACCCTTCTAATTATTGCCCCATTTCTCCCATCATTATCATCTCCCACATCTTTCAACACATCATACACAGACACATAATAAATCATCTTGACACAAACAACATACGTATTATCAGACCACACGACATGGATTCCAACCAAAATTATCATGCGAGTCACAACTCACTGTTACCCACCATGACATTACAAGACACCCAGACAGACGTGATGCCAAACAAGTTGACACTATCGTGCTAGACTTTGCCAAAGCCTTTAACAAAGTACTCCACAAAAGACTGATTCTGAAACTACAGCATTGTGGCAGCACTGGACCAATTCTTCACTGGGTCACTTCTTTTCTTTCCGACAGGACCTAACGTGTTCTTTTTGACAGTGTTGCATCTGACCCTGTCCCTGTCTGTTCAGGTGTCCCTCAGGTCACTGTCTTGGGGACCCACACACACAGACAAATATAAAGAGGCTGGAAAAGCTCAACATAGCTACAGCCAGGTTCATTACAAAACAATTACACACAAACTTCTGGCATAACAACACGCATTAAACAATTAAATATGGACACCCTCACACTTCACAGAGAAGCACACAGACTAACAATAATGACAATAATGCACAAACTCACAAACCATCAAACTGACATCAACAAACATGAATACTTACACCACACACAGCTAGTACCCATAACACACACAACCACAAATATTCAACATACCACGATAACACAGACTCTTTCAAGCACTCACACTTCCATGGACCACATGCAGCTGGAACGGACTCCCCCTCACAAACACAGCACGTGCATTCAAACACCTAACACTCCCACATTTCAGAACATGCACATAAAACTCCTACCCTGGACACTTAGTTTTCCCCTCACCCAACCCCCAAATAACCTTTTCCCTCTCTGACATCTCCTTGCAGCCAGCTCCCCATATGCACCCTACACATTAAATATTGAGATTGAGATTGAGATGGAGGGAATAGGTTATGTTTTCCTGACTTTTACTGGGTGGGAGGGAGGGAGGGAAGGACAGAATGACACTCACATGAACTGATCCTGAAGTGCCAAAGTTTGTTCCTCTTGACCTGTGAGAGAGGAGAAAATAAGACACAGAAACACATTAGAGAAAATATTTGTTATGACTTAGATCTTCACTGTTTCCACAACTGGAGGAGGAACAGGAGGAGGATAAGAGACTCACCAAAGAGGGAGAGGGTGTGGAGGGAAAGGCCAATGATGGTGGGTGACAGTGAGACGTCATAAGTGAAGGAGGAAGGGAGGGAGCCACTTGTGCTGCCCACATCCACCACCACATCCACCGTGCCTCCTGCCAGAGTGGAGAGGGTCAGGAGGTGATGGCCTGGCCTAACCTAACACCACTACCACCATCATCACCATCATGACACACTCTTACAGTAAGAAATTGTACAAACAAAAGAGGAAAGAAAATGTGAGAAAATAGTATTTCTAATCCTAAAATACATTTTTCACTTAGCAGCATCACATGTAGCTTTGGCTCTGTCTCATACGCAAAAAGTAGCCACACCAAAAAAATGTAACACCAACATATGTATGTTGTTGGTGTTATCTTTCTGTGCTGTGGGCGCAAATCACCCAAGCTATGTGTGATGCAGCTTGTATGTGATATAAATATAGTTTTCCTGACAGAGCAATTAGCCAGTGGAAGGCACTGACTGACCAATTTATGTGTGCAGGAACCATTCATAGCTTTAAACACACACACACACACACACACACACACACACACACACACACACACACACACACACACACAAACACACACACACACACACACACACACACACAAAGCATTCATAGCTTTAAAGATAAATATGACAAATTAACTTTAAAAGATAAGACATTACAAGTTTTACTAAATTCTTTAAAAATAAAATTACATAAGAACAAACACACACACACACACACACACACACACACACACTGACACACACACACACACACACACAGTTGGAGAAAAAAGTGAGTTATAGAGAAGTAGTGAAGGACCAGAGAAGTAAAGAACGCTTGACAAGAGAGTTTATAAAGGTAATAAAGGAAAAGGAAAACCTGGTAAGAGACACTGTAGATAAAAAGAAGAGTGTAATGATCTTTGGCCTGGAAGAAAGTGAGATAAAAAAAATGGTATAAAAGAGAAGCAGAACAAAGAAAAACAGCTCGATTAGTACTGAGTGTGATAAACGAAGGGGATACAAAGCTGGAAGATGAAATAGAGGTGTACATGATTGGTAAATATGATCAAGGAAAAAGTAGACCATTGAAAATCAAACTAAAATCCCAAACAACAGCTGAAGAAACATTGGCAAATGCGTGGAAGCTAGCCAAAAGTAACAAGTTTAAATAAGTCTGGATTAGAAGAGAAATGAATGAGGAAGAAAGGAAGAAACTTAATGAATTGAGAAGTGAAGCAAAAGAAAGGAATGAACAGAGAACACAAGAGGAAAAGGAACTTTCTTCTGGAGAGTAATGGACCTAAGGTTGAGGAAGTGGTACATGTGAAGAGTGAAGGGTGCAGAGGCACAGCTCTAAGAGAGGGAGGGACATGGACAGTGGCATACACTAATGTGGATGGTTTAGTTTCAGTGATGGATGAAGTGAATGAATTTATGAAAGCAAATGAACCAGACATCATGGCAATGGTAGAAACTAAACTAAGAGATTCAGAGACATCAAATTTAGGAGGGGGAAGTACAATATGTGGATAAGAAACAGATGTGGAAAAGGAGGAGGTGGGGTGATGATGCTTGTTAAAAAGGGTATCAGGGTGGAGAGTGGAAAAGGCAGAAGGCTTGGTGGAAGGCCTAAATTTACAACTAATAAATGGAAGAGGAGGAATACAATATGTCACAGTGGTGTATGTCCCACCAAAAACAAAGACCTGGAATAGACAAGAGCATGAACAGTTGCTGAGTGAGACAAAAGAATGGCTTGTAAAGAAAATTAAAGAAAACAACAAAATTGTTATAATGGGAATTTTAATTGTAAAGAGATAAATTGGGAGGAGTGGAACACAAGAGGAGGAGAAGACTCATGGGAAGATAAGGTTCTGAAACTGGCAATGAACAATATTATGACACAGTGGGTTGAGGAAAACACTAGATACAGAGGAGCAGAGGAGCCATCAATTTGGTGTTATCAAAAGAAACAGATATTATAGAAGACATGAACTATAGTTGTCCACTAGGAAAAAGCGACCATGTCATGATAAGGTTTTGTATTAAAGAAAAAAGAGAGGAGAGTAGATGTGAAGATTATAAAAGTGAAAGATTTAATTATGGTAAGTAAAATTTTGAACAAATGAGGAGATACTTTGGTGAAGGGGATTGAAGTACACTTATCACAGCAAGTAATGTGCAAAAGAAGTGGGAAGCTTTCATCAATATTTATGAAGAGGGAGTGAAAAGATATGTACCAAAAGTAGAGACAAAGAGAAGATATAACAATGACTGGTATAATAGAAGATGTGAAATAGCTAGGGAGGAGAGGGAAACAGCATGGAATAGATGGCAGAGGAAAAAAAAAGCAGGAGCTGTGGCAAAACTACATAACCACAAGAAATTAATATGTAAAGGTTATTAGAGAAGAAAGAAAAAATTATGAGAAAGATGTTATGGACAAATGCAAAGAGAAACCAAAACTATTCTTCAGATATGTGAACAGCAAAATGAAAAATAGAGAAGGAATAAGCAGATTGAAGGTGAATGGTCAAATGTGTGAGGATCCGGCTGAATTGGCAGAGATAATGAACAGGAGTTTTCAGTCAGTATTCACAAAAGAGAAAACATTTGTGTACCAGAGTGAGATGAGTGAGGAAATGGGTCTCGGGGAAATCCAAGTGACTGAAGAGGATGTCCAGAAACAGATGGAGGAACTAGACGTTAGGAAGGCCCCTGGACCTGATGGAGTGTCAGGATGGATACTAAAAGAGTGCAATCAGCAGTTGACATGGGTAATACATAATATTATAGAAAGCTCCCTAATTGAAAGTAGAGTCCCAATTGAATGGAAGAGAGCTAACATAGTGCCAATCTACAAAGGTGGTAGTAAAGAGGAGCCCTTAATCTATAGACCTGTGTCTCTAACAAGTGTGGTGTGCAAAATGTGTGAAAGATTGGTGAAGGATAAATGGATGCAGTATCTAGAAGGAAATGAAGTGATATTAAAGCAACAATTTGGATTTAGGAGAGGGAGATCGTGTGTTACAAACTTACTGAGTTTTTATTCTAGAGTAGTGGATATAATGCAAGAAAGAGATGGATGGGCTGATTGTGTTTATTTAGACCTGAAGGCAGCCTTTGATAAAGTGCCACACAGGAAATTGTTGTGGAGTTAAAGCATAATGGTGGGCTAAGGGGGGGCTTGCTGAGATGGATGGAAAATTTCTTGACAAACAGAGAAATGAGAACCTTGGTAAAAGATAAAAAATCATCATGGAGGGAAGTCATAAGTGGAGTACCCCAAGGCTCAATACTTGCACCAATCATGTTTGCAGTCTATATAAATGATATGACGGAGAAGGTGAAAAGCTACATGAGCCTTTTTGCAGATGATGCAAAGTTGCTGAAGAAAGTTGAGAGTGCAGAGGACTGTGGAACGTTACAAGAAGACCTGAACAAGATATCAGAGTGGAGTTATAGATGGGAAATGGAATTTAATTTAAAGAAGTGTAAAGTAATAGAATTTGGAAAAAGTACAAGAAGAGTAAAAGGAAATTATGTGTTGAATGGTGTAAGGTTGAGTGGAGCAGAAGAGGAAAAGGATCTCGGTGTTACAGTGACTGGGAACCTGACCCCGGAGAGACACATTAGCAAAATTACAGGAGTAACCTATAACTTGTTGAGAAGAATAAGGCAGGCCTTTGCATATATGGATGAAGAGATGGTCAGGAAGATGATCGTGTCGCTGATAAGACCCAGACTAGAATATGCAGCAGTAGTGTGGTCGCCATACAAGAAAAAGGATAAAAGTAAGTTGGAGAGAGTTCAGAGAGCAGCTACGAAGATGGTACCAAGTATCAGGGACTTGTCATATGAAGAGAGACTGGAAAGGATACATCTACAAACGTTGGAAAAGAGGAGAGAAAGGGAAGACATGATTGCGATATATAAAGCATATAAGGGAGTAGAGGAGGTGGACCGGAGCAACTTAATGGTCTGGGATACACGGGACACTAGAGGACATGGAAAGAGGCTGAAGAGGAGTGCTTGTAGAAGAGACACCAAAAAGTATAGTTTCCCATATAGAAGTATTGATGTATGGAACAGTTGGGATGAGGAGATAGTAAATGAAGAAAGTATACATGGATTCAAGGCTAAGTTGGATATTAAAAGATATGGAGATGGGACAGCACAAGCATAACTCTTTTCCAATAAAGCATAACTAGGTAAATACAACTAGGTAAATACACACACACACACTTTATACTCACACCAGCAGGCACGGTGCAGGTGACCTCTGTGGGTCCACCAGAGATAACCACACACTTCTTGCCACCCAGAGTCATAATGGCACTGCCAGCCTCCCACCCATCACTGTCTGGGAAGCCAGTGCCAGTCACAGTGAGAGGATACTGTCCACCAGTGCTTCCCTCCGTGATGCTGAGTGCAACCACGGTGACTGGCACCATGTAGATGATGGGGGAGGGGAGCAGTGCCGAGCCAGCCGGCTGCATGCTGAGTGCCACTGAATGCAAGCCGCCCCACAGTGCTACAGTGCAGGTGAGCTGGGTGGCAGTGATGGCCATGCCACTCAGGGTGAGGGTGTGCTGCAGCCCCTTGCCTGTCAGGAAAAATACAAGTTTGGAATGAGTTAAATTAGATGGTGAAGGTGAGGGTGAGGGAATGCCATGGGCCCTTACCTGATGAAGGCAAGCCAGGGAAGAGGCAGAGCTACATGCCAGTCAGCATGGGAGTGGTGGCATCATTGTAGGTGAAGGCACAGGCACCAAGACATGCACCAAAGTAACCATTCACTTGTACTGTCACCTGATAGCAATGAGGCAAGATCATGTTATTAGTTATCCTCATCATCTGGAACTCCTTGCCTGCTTCTGTATTTCCCTCTTCCTGTGACTTCAACTCTTTCAAGAGGGAGGTTTGAAGACACTTATCCTCCAGTTTTGGATGATCCTTTTTTACTTTCCTGTAGGTTACTGGCACTCACTGAGCTTTTTTTTTCTTTTAGTTGCCCTTGGTCAATGTCCCTCTTGCAGTAAAAATATCATTATCATTAGTGATCCATGCCTATATTCTCTCTCTCTCTCTCTCTCTCTCTCTCTCTCTCTCTCTCTCTCTCTCTCTCTCTCTCTCTCTCTCTCTCTTTCTCTCTCTGCCAATCAGCAAGGACTTACATGAGGAGAGTCCCTATGAGTGGTCACAAAGTCTGTCTCAAGAGGGCTGTGCCAAAGGACTCCGGCTGAGTCACGAATGATCTTGGTTTTTAGAGTTCTGTGAAGGAGCAATGGGTAACTTAAACAAATGGACTAACATAACCTAACTTTAACAAATGGACTTACCTAACCTAACTTAAACAAATGGACTAACCTAACCTAACTTAAACAAATGGACTAACCTAACCTAACTTAAACAAATGGGCTAACCTAACCTAATTTAAACATATGGACTAGCCTAACCTAACTTAAATGGACTAACCTAACCTAAACAAACAGACTAATTTAACCTAACTTAAACATATGCTGTCACCCTCTCTTCTCCGTTGGGCTCCTCCGATCACAATCTCATATCTTTATCTTGTCCTATCACTCCAATCCCTCCTCAGGATCCCCCTAAGCGAAGGTGCCTCTGGCGTTTTGCCTCTGCTAGTTGGGGGGACCTGAGGAGGTATTTTGCTGATTTTCCTTGGAATGACTACTGCTTCCGTGTCAGAGACCCGTCTTTGTGTGCTGAGCGCATAACAGAGGTGATAGTGTCTGGCATGGAGGCGTACATTCCTCACTCTTTTTCTCGTCCTAAACCTTCTAAACCTTGGTTTAACACAGCTTGTTCTCGTGCTATACATGATAGAGAGGTGGCCCACAAAAAGTAATTAAGCCTTCCATCACCAGAATCTCATGCACTTTATATTTCTGCCCGGAACCATGCCAAGTCTGTCCTCCAACTAGCCAAAAACTCCTTCATTAACAGAAAATGTCAAAACCTTTCAAGATTTAACTCCCCTTGTGATTTCTGGCATCTAGCCAAAAATATCTCCAATAACTTTGCTTCTTCTTCTTTCCCTCCTCTATTTCAACCAGATGGCACCACTGCTATCACATCTATTTCTAAAGCTGAACTCTTTGCTCAAACCTTTGCTAAAAATTCTACCTTGGACGATTCCGGGCTTGTTCCTCCCTCTCCTCCACCCTCTGACTACTTCATGCCACCTATTAAAATTCTTCGCAATGATGTTTTCCATGCCCTCACTGGCCTAAACCCTCGGAAGGCTTATGGACCTGATGGGGTCCCTCCTATTGTTCTCCGAAACTGTGCCTCCGTGCTTGCACCTTGCCTAGTCAAACTCTTTCAGCTCTGTCTGTCAACATCTACCTTTCCTTCTTGCTGGAAGTTTGCCTACATTCAACCTGTTCCTAAAAAGGGTGACCATTCTAATCCCTCAAACTACCGTCCTATTGCTTTAATTTCCTGCCTATCTAAAGTTTTTGAATCTATCCTCAACAGGAAGATTCTTAAACATCTATCACTTCACAACCTACTATCTGATCGCCAGTATGGCTTCCGTCAAGGCCACTCTACTGGTGATCTTCTGGCCTTCCTTACTGAGTCTTGGTCATCCTCTTTTAGAGATTTTGGTGAAACTTTTGCTGTTGCCTTGGACATATCAAAAGCTTTTGATAGAGTCTGGCACAAAGCTTTGATTTCCAAACTACCCTCCTACGGTTTCTATCCTTCTCTCTGTAACTTCATCTCAAGTTTCCTTTCTGACCGTTCTATTGCTGCTGTGGTAGACGGTCACTGTTCTTCTCCTAAATCTATTAACAGTGGTGTTCCTCAGGGTTCTGTCCTGTCACCCACTCTCTTCTTATTATTCATTAATGATCTTCTAAACCAAACTTCTTGTCCTATCCACTCCTATGCTGATGATACCACCCTGCACTTTTCCACGTCTTTTCATAGACGTCCAACCCTTCAGGAGGTAAACATATCACGCAGGGAAGCCACAGAACGCCTGAATTCTGATCTTTCTAAAATTTCTGATTGGGGCAGAGCAAACTTGGTATTGTTCAATGCCTCAAAAACTCAATTCCTCCATCTATCAACTCGACACAACCTTCCAGACAACTATCCCCTCTTCTTCAATGACACTCAACTGTCCCCCTCTTCTACAGTGAACATCCTCGGTCTGTCCTTTACTTATAATCTGAACTGGAAACTTCACATCTCATCTCTAGCTAAAACAGCTTCTATGAAGTTAGGTGTTCTGAGACGTCTCTGCCAGTTTTTCTCACCCCCCCAGCTGCTAACTCTGTACAAGGGCCTTATCCGTCCATGTATGGAGTATGCTTCACATGTCTGGGGGGGTTCCACTCATACTGCTCTTCTAGACAGGGTGGAATCAAAAGCTTTTCGTCTCATCAACTCCTCTCCTCTAACTGACTGTCTTCAGCCTCTCTCTCACCGCCGCAATGTTGCATATCTAGCTGTCTTCTACCGCTATTTTCATGCTAACTGCTCTTCTGATCTTGCTAACTGCATGCCTCCCCTCCTTCCGCGGCCTCGCTGCACAAGACTTTCTTCTTTCTCTCACCCCTATTCTGTCCACCTCTCTAATGCAAGATTTAACCAGTATTCTCAATCATTCATCCCTTTCTCTGGTAAACTCTGGAATTCCCTGCCTGCTTCTGTATTTCCACCTTCCTACGACTTGAATTCCTTCAAGAGGGAGGTTTCAAGACACTTATCCACCAATTTTTGACCACTGCTTTGACCCTTTTATGGGACTGGCATTTCAGTGGGCATTTTTTTTTATTAGATTTTTGTTGTCCTTGGCCAGTGTCCTTCCTACATAAAAAAAAAAAAAAAAAAAATATGGACTAGCCTAACCTAACTTAAACAAATGGACTGACCTAACCTAACTTAAACATGTGAACAAATCTAGCCTAACTTGAACAAATGGACTAACCTAACCTAACAGATGGGCAATAACAGAATAACAAAAATGGTAGAAAAAGCAGATAGATAGGTTAAATAAATAAGACAGGGTAAAGAAAGAAGATAGCTAAAAATACATACATACATACATACATACATACATACATAAATACATACATACATATGCCAAGGCTGTTTCCCCCATAACATATAGATAGGACAAAGGAAATAACCCAACAAGTGAGAGACAGTTAAGTTAAATAGAGATTGCATAAAGAAAATACCCGAATAATGAAGCAAGTAAGTCAAAAAGATAGGATAGGATACAGTAAGGAAAATGACCCTACAAAGAAGAAAGGATTAGGTCAAACAGATACCATGGAATAGGTTAAATAAATATGACAGTGTAAAGAAAGAAGATAGCTGAAAATACATACATACATACATACATACATACATACATATGCCAAGGCTGAGAGAAAATTATTCCACACAGAAGAGACAAATCTCGTAACTCTGCCACCAAAGAATACAGGTTTTTCACATCTAACTCTAAATAAATATGGGAATAAACAGAAGAGAGAGCAACAAATACTTCCAATCCCTCACCCATCAAACATCAGGTTATCTGTGTGTATCTCCACCAGCTCCTTTCTGCCGGGATCTTCCTCCCACTCAATGTAGTAGTGGTAGTTCTTGCAGGAGCCGGAGTACTGGACTGTGAGATCAGTTCCCAGGGCACTTTCCAGAATGCCCTCCAGGACCTTTGGGTCAACACCTGCTGGAATGTCTGCCAAAATGAGTGAGTGAGTGAGTGAGTGAGTGAGTGAGTGAGCGATGCAGAATCTTTCCTTAACCATCATTAACATTATGAAAAACAGCTGAAAATCTCCAAAATTCAGCTTGTTAAAAGTGCAGAATTCTTATGAAACTGTCATTAGTGATGAAAAATATCTCTGAAAACTTCACTAAACTACCACTACCCCTCTTAAACTATCATCAGCATCATAAAACACCTTGAAAACCAAATAACCTCCACAGCAGCCTGTTAAACTACTACTGTCCTTCTTAAGCTTGCACCAGAATTATAAAACACTCTTGAAAAACCTAAATAACTTCCAGTAAAGCCTTTTAAACTCCCACTTCACCGTTGAAAAAACTAAATAACTTACACTAGAGCCTTTTAAAAATTACCACTTCACTCTTGAAAACCTAAATAACTCCCACTACAGCCTTTTAAACTCTCACTTCACCCTTGAAAAACTAAATAACTTCCACTAAAGCCTTTCAAACTACCACTGACCACCCTTGAAAAATTAAATGACTTCCACTAGAGCCTTTTAAACTACCACTGGCATTCTTAAAAGCCTGAGGAAACCTCCACTGCAGCCTGTTAAAATGAAAATAAGATAAGACAGCAAGACATATAGGAACACTGGCCTGTGACATCCATAGTTCAGTCTCCCAACAAACCTTTTACAACCTGCCCCTGAATTCCGAGGTCCCAGTTGCCAGCGAGGGGACCCGTGGCAGTCTGAGAGGAGCATGTGACTGTCACCTGAGTGTCAAAGCTTGCTGGAGGACCTGATAGAGGGAGAGAGAGTGGGAAAAGTACTGATTAATGCTGTGGGTTTTATGGCATTGTGTATTAAGTTTTGTCTTTTTTCCTTCTTTTAGTATGTGGGTGGCTTTGTTTAAGGCAACAATATGATGGAACACAAATGAAAAGGGCCCACTAAAGGTGTCAGTCCCCAGACTTGTCAATGGGTTACCTAAGACTAAAAGGAAAATATATTAAGCTGCATTGTTTTCCTTTATTGTTGAATGTAAATGTGGATGATAAGGCATCTTTTTCTTATGATTCTCTCTCTCTCTCTCTCTCTCTCTCTCTCTCTCTCTCTCATCTCATGATCCAATAACACACATCCAGCATCATGACACTACTAAACAAAGTAAAAAAAGATAAATAAATTAAAATAAAAAAAGAGTAAAAATACCACAAACTCCATGGGGAAAAAAAAAGCAGATAAGAAGAGGAAACAGAGTGACGGGAAAAAAAAAAAAAGAAAAAAACATGGAGGACAAAACAGGATAAACATTTCACCTTCTTCATTATTTTTACCTTCCACCTGCAGGAGACCAAGGAGGGGCATTCCAGTCTTGCAGTTTGTGGTCTGGAATTCCAGGGAGTACCCATTCTCTGTCACCTTCTTGACTGCCACATCCTCAATAAGGATTCCCTTCTGCTTGAGGGCGGGCGGGTACATCTGTGTCACTGTGGCAGGGGAGGAGGCAGTAAGGGTTAGTGTGTGTGTGTGTATTTACCTAGTTGTATTTACCTAGTTGTATAGTACAGGGTCCGAGCCAAAGCTCAATTAGTCCTGTCTCCATACCCGAATTTGTCCAATTTCTCTTTAAACATGTGCACACTCTTTGCCGCAACCACCTCTTCTTTTAAGTTATTCCATATTTCAACCGTTCGATGCGGAAAGCTGTATTTCTTAATATCTCCCAAACAATGACTCTTCTTTAATTTCTTCATATGTCCCCTTGTACGTCTATCTCCTTCCTCCACATTTAGAACTAGGTCATCTCTGTCTATCTTCTCCATGCCATTTACTAATTTGAACATTGTTATCAGGTCTCCTCTTTCCCTTCTTTCTTGCAGTGTTGGTAATCCAATTTCTTCCAGTCTTTCCTCATAACTTAGGTCTTCCAATTCAGGTATAATTTTCGTAGCTGTTCTTTGTATTCTTTCCAATTTCCTTATATCTTTCTTCTTGTGTGGAGACCATACCACTGCTGCGTATTCCAGTTTGGGGCGTATCATGTGTGCTATGATTTTCTTCATCATTTCTTTGTCTAGGTAATTAAATGCCACCCAGATATTTGCTAGCAAATTATATGTAGAGCCAAATATTCCATTGATGTGTTTTTCTGGTGATAGCGTGTCTTGAATTATTACTCCCAAGTCTTTTTCTTCTTTGCTCTTTCGTATTGTGATTCCTCCCATCTTATACTCCCATGAAGGTCTCCTTTTACTTCTTCCCATCTCCATTACATGGCACTTTTTTATATTGAATTCCAATTTCCATCGTTTACTCCATTCATAAATTCTATCAATATCCCTCTGTAGTTCCTCACAATCCTCTTGGTTCTTTATTACTTTCATCAATTTTGCATCATCTGCAAACATGTTAATGTAGCTATTTAAACCCACAGTCATATCATTTATATAGACCTGAAACATTATAGGTGCCAACACAGACCCTTGTGGTACTCCGCTTGTTACTTCGTACCAACTTGATTTATTATCTCTGATTACTGTGCTCATTTCCCTACCTTGGAGATAATCCTTCATCCACTTAAGTATTTTTCCTTTTAGCCCTCCTCGATGTTCCAGTTTCCATACGAGACTTTTATGTGGAACTGTATCAGAAGCTTTTTTCAGATCTAAATAGACTGCATCAACCCAACCATCTCTCTCTTGTAGTTTATCTATTACTCTTGTATAAAAGCTCAGTAAGTTTGTTACGCAAGATCTCTCTTTCCTGAAACCGAATTGTTTTTCTGTTATTATATTTTCTTGTTCAAGATATTGCACCCATCTGTTTTTAATGACTATTTCACAGAGTTTACTTACAATACTCGTGAGTGAGACTGGTCTGTAATTCAGTGGTTCCATTTTATTACCTCCTTTGTATAACGGTACTATATTTGCTCTCTTCCATTCCTTTGGTACTTTTCCCTCCTTCAAAGAACTGTTAATTATCTCCCATGTTGGTTCTTCCAGTTCCTCTCTACATTCTTTCAATATCCATCCATTTACTTCGTCTGGTCCCATCACCTTCCTAGTATCTAGCTCTTCCAGTAGTCTTTTCATTTCTTTTCTTTCCACTTGTATGTTTGCTATTCCTTTCTGTTGTTCCTCATCTCCCAGTGATGCAAAGACAGTTTCTCTTGTAAATACAGACTTAAAGCTTTTATTCAGTATCTCAGCCATCTCTTGTGTGGTTTCATAAATTTCTCTATTTTTCTTCAGCTTTGTAATGGTATCTCTATGCTTTATTTTTCCATTTACATATCTATAGAAAAGTTTGGGTTCTTCTTTACACTTTCCAACTACATCTCTTTCAAAATTTCTTTCTTCTTCTCTTCTTATTTTAACATAATCATTTCTAGCTGTCCTGTATTCTTCTCTATTTATCTCATTCCATTGTTTCCTCATTTTTTTCCATGCCCTCTCTTTCTTCTTTTTTGCCTCTGCACACTTTGCATTAAACCACACTTTCTTATTTTCTTTTACCTTATATCTTGGCACATATCTTTCAACACCTTCTCTAAACTTGCTTAAAAACACTTCATATTTTTTTCTGCACCTCCATACCTCTTAATAAATTACTCCAATCAAGCTCTCCGTAGAATTTCTTTAACCCTGTAAAGTCTGCCTTAGCATAATTTTTTCTCTCATTTTTATATTCCTCATTGAATTTTGGCACTTCTTCTTTGATCTCTATCTCCATCTTCACATGATCACTTTTTCCCACTGGACACAAATATTCTATACTTGGTTCATTTTCTGGCTTTTTTGTAAAAACCAAGTCTAGGAGTGATGGTTCATCTTCCCCTCTGTACCTAGTATTTTCTTTCACCCATTGATCCATCGTGTTTACCATCATAGTCTGTAAAAATTCTTCACTCCATGTACTGGCAATCCCTGTCACCTCCATCTCCCCCCAGTTTATCTCCTTGCTATTAAAATCTCCTACTAGTAACACCTTGTTTCTTATCTTTAGCATGTCATCTATACTTTTTATGAACTCGCTTTGCATGTGCTTATAATCATCAGTCACCCAAGTGTTGGTCTTTGGAGGCATGTATGCAACAATAATTTTTCTGCTTTCTTGTCCTTGGATCTTGATCTCCACTCTCAATGTTTCTGACCTCCCTTCACCATATTCCACTGTTTCTATCAAGATATTTTTTCTTACTAGAATCATCACTCCTCTTCCTCCCTTATTCTTTCTGTCTCTTCTCCATGTGTTATATCCTTCTTCTTCAAATTCAACATTAATCTCCCTTGTTAGTTTTGTTTCCGTAATGCATGCCACTTCTGGTTTCTTTTCATGTAAATAATCTCTTAGTTCCCTTAGGCTGGACACTAATCCATCTATGTTTGTATACATAACTTTAATTTTATTTATTGTGGACCCATTTCTTTTGTGTTCTCTCTTTGTTGTCTTACTTCTTGCCCCGCATTCTTTAACCACCATTTCCTCATTTTCATGTCTATCACTCTCCATATATACCTTTCTGCCTGTTCCTGTGTTCTCTCTTCGTTTTTTGTCTTGGCCTCCTCTTTTAACTCTTTCACCTTGTTTCTTTCCTCCTCATTCATTTCTCTTCTTAAATATATATATATATATATATATCCTTCATACCCTCTATCTTTCTTAACAAACTCGTTCTTTTCAAGATGTGTTCGGCTGCCGCTTGGGTATTAAGTCTTATTTTCATGGGACGTTTCCCCCCTTCTGAATATTTCCCAATCCTGTACACTTCTATTTGTATATCCGTTTCATCTCCTTCTTCTACAATTTTCCCAATGATTTCTTTTGCTCTTTGTAATTCTTCTCTTTCTCTTAGAACTTTATTTGATATGGTCTTCTCTTTATCCCCAAACACCATCAGGCACATCTTTTTTTGTACCGTATCCCTTACTATGTTATCTTTTTCCTTAATGATTTTCACTACTTTTTTCGCCATCTCTTTATCATGTTCTTCTTGCTGTTTTCTTATTATTTCTGTCATATCTATCTTCTCTTGTTCTCTCTCTTCTTTCCAACTTTTCACTTCCTTTTCAACTAAGCCTTTTACTTCACTCTGGATTTTGCCTTCATCTATCCTAACTTCTTCCTTCTCCACCATGCTCCTTAACTTTCCATTTTCTTTTTTGAGTTCTTGTATTTCTTCACTGTACTTTACATTTAAATCCACTATCTTTTCCACTTCCTCTCTCAGTTTCTTGTTTTCCCTTTCTCTTTTTAACTCCCTTCCTTTCAACTCTTCCAGCTCTTCAACAATGTCGTTCGTGTCTTTAAGTCCCTTCTCCTTATCTCCTTTCCATCCTCTGACTAATGTCACCAATCCTCTTATTTCCTCTCTTATCTTTTCATTCTCTTCTTCTAATTTCCATAATCTTGCATTTAACTTGCCTACCTGTATATCCTTTTCACTAAATCCTTCAAATTTTGGTGTGCCTCTGGGCGACGGCGACGCGGCGGCGGCCGCCATCACGCTTTGTTTACAACCAATTTGGATTCGGTGCTTTCACCCACAATTTTCACTTCATCTATTCCATCTCCGATCTTTTTCTACTTCCATAAAAACTCCACCCCACACTGTGCACTTTCTTATACTTTTGTATGGAGCCAGGCTAAGAAAATACCTCGGACCCTGTACCCACAAATAGGCAAGTCTGCGCAGCTGCTCCTGACACGTCTGCTCTCAACGTGTGTGTGTGTGTGTGTGTGTGTGTGTGTGAGTGTGTGTGTGTGTGTGTGTGTGTGTGTGTGTGTGTGTGTGTGTGTGTGTGTGTGTGTGTGTGTGTGTGTGTGTGTGTGTGTGTGTGTGTTTTACTATTAGAGAGTATGAACAGCAGATGTATGGATTCCCTCACACTTACCAGAAGTTGGGGTGGTGAGGAAGGCCACCTCATCAACATACACATCATCAGTCACTCCTGCAGGCTTTGGGAGACTCACACTCTTCACCAGCAATGTGTCTCCTGTCTTGTAAATGGATCTTTCCGAACTGACCATTGCCTCCATCAGATCCTCACAGTGGTACGTCCAGCTGTGGGCATTAATGAACAGAATGAAAACAGTAATACTTGTTTTTAACTCCTATAAAAGTTTTTTGGTTTTATTATTACATGATTCAAAAGTACTTATCCAATGTATGGTGCCAGGCCTTGCTATGGATGTACATGGCCAGCTGTGCTATGCTGAAGCTCCTGGGATGTAATAAGGTGGTCCACAAGACTGTCTCTTTCCACCAGTGGTTGGCAGGGCATGTTGAGTGTGTGGAGCTTCATCTGGTCCAACCCATGTGGGATGGATGGTAGATGGATAGACTGAGAGAGAAGCTGGCTAGGTATTGTATAATGTGGAGGAGGAAGGTGTGTACAGGTGTTATTCTTTGCAGGGAAAGGTTAAACTGCTTGTTGGTGAGGTCATGCTGGAAGACTATTTGCTCTATAAAAGAAGAGAAAGGTGTAACTATTGATCTGCAGTGTAGAAGTGAGGTGTAACCATCATTTGTGGGAAAAAAACACCTGAAGATCAAAAAAACAAAATAAGGCACTTTTTTCCTATCTTTTATCTCTTTTATTGACCTGTTTTACCTTCTGTTTTCTTTCCTTTAATATCACATTGCATGTTCAATAGAAGCAAGTTGTATAGAAACTTTAACCCCTTAAGTTAATTTCCATCTCCATCTCTGGGTAAATATGGCAAACTTAGAAAATGCCAGAAGATAATTTTATTTTAAAAATTAATTTCTCTTTGTAATTCTGAATGCAATGATGTACTTTCCATCACACTATGACCCTTGAAAGTAAAGTTAAAGCATATCAAAAGTTCCTTCCCTGACGCGCGGTGTAACCCGCCGAGCAGAAATAACTTGAAGTGCGATAACATTGCGCAAATTCTCTCTCTCTCTCTCTCTCTCTCTCTCTCTCTCTCTCTCTCTCTCTCTCTCTCTCTCTCTCTCTCTCCTTTTGGGCATTTCATTTGGGTTGAAAAATTGTACTTCCAATGAGAGAGAGAGAGAGAGAGAGAGAGAGAGAGAGAGAGAGAGAGAGAGAGAGAGAGAGAGAGAGAGAGAGAGAGAGAGAGAGAGAGAGAGAGAGAGAGAGAGAGAGAGAGATGGAAGTTTGAGAGGTGGCCACAGAGGTCCACTGTGACTGTCAGAGGAGGGAAGTGGTGCCTTTTTACCCTTCCTCCATCTCCAATTTCAAATAAATAGCGTGAGTGATACGAGAGGGTCTTATCACACGCACACACACACACGTGTGTGTGCGCACATGCAATTGGAATTCTCAGCTATAAGGTGTACAGAGACTAGGCTTGTCATGTCAAACATCACTTGATAAGCCCTCCCCTTTTCCTCCAACCCATCCCTCTCTCTCCTCTCTCTCTCTCTTCTCACTCTCTCTCTCTCTCTCTCTCTCTCTCTCTCTCTCTCATACACAAAGGTAGCTTGTAAATTTTTTTTACTTGGCTAGTGCAGTAAAATCCCTCTTATCTGGCATCAACGGGACCACCGACATGCCGGATACTTGAATATTGCCGGATACTTGAATAGAAGTGAAATTATATCCACTATCACCACCCTACACTCACGCATCTTACCATAACAAAGATCAGCTGATCTTAATCAGCAGCTGATCTGATCAGCTGCTTAAGTGTGAGCACAACACGCTTACTCTTTTCTACAACTTTAGGCATGATGAAGGTGTCAGGCGATAAACAGTGCACACGCGGGACTGAGCCACTGAATAAACACAGTGCAGTGGGCCGTGGGTGGCGCAAAGCAGTGCGCTCTGGTGGCGAGGGGACAAAGTATGCCTCGCGTGGGAACTTTAATCGATTTTATGAGTACACATTGATTTTTTATTGATTTTAAGGCTCGGGGAAAAATGTGCCGGATACTTGAAGCTGCCAGATACTTGAATGCCAGATGAGAGGGATTTTACTGTAAACATAAACTGTCTTCACTCTCATTAGTAATATCCGCATCACTCCCAGATGACATGTTTAGGTCACTATCCACATTGCTCCCTTCACTCAGTGGGTGTGTTCCACCCTCAGTGTCATGGGAGTTACCAGATGTTATCTCCAGGAGGGAAAAAAGCTTAGTGAGACCAAACTGAAATAGTCACAGCGGCAACTCAGCTAGTGAAGAGAGTTGCTAGATACTTACAACAGCCTTCCGATTTGAGTAAGCAGGAGGAAAATACAAACGTGTGGCATGAAAAATCATGATTTCTCATGATTTCCAGAATGATCATCGTCCCACGATACAGTCATTCATGGACAATCACCATATATTAATGGTTAAAAAGACAAGAAGAAGGAAGCAGATATGATATCTTCATCAACTGATACCTTTACCTCCTCACTCTTGTATTCCTTTTCTTCATGCTACAGAACACTCAGCATGGACAGAGCTACACAGAACACTTTTCATTCTAACATCCTACCGGTTGGCTGGAAAAGAACGCTCCAGTAGCACAGTCTCCTCCTCCTCATTGCCCTCCTTGTCCCTCACCAGGTACTGGACTGACATGGAGCCCTGCATGTTGCCCCTCACAGCAAAGCAAACCTGAGGACAGAGTGTCGTGTTGATTATATTTCTGGCTTTCTCTCTCTCTCTCTCTCTCTCTCTCTCTCTCTCTCTCTCTCTCTCTCTCTCTCTCTCTCTCTCTCTCTCTCTCTCTCTCTCTCTCATAAACATGTTTTACTTAAATCACAGAAGTGTATATGAGAATGTGGCTTTAGTTATGTTACTCTCTCTCTCTCTCTCTCTCTCTCTCTCTCTCTCTCTCTCCTCTCTCTCTCTCTCTCTCTCTCTCTCTCTCTCTCTCTCTCTCTCTCTTTCTCTCTCTCTCTCTGCTGTACCTTGCTGAGAATATAAAAAGTGTGTAAGAGAAAGTAATGTTAGTAGTTTTGTTCTCCATCTGTGTCTCTCATGTATATATCTTGCTTAGAATATACAAAAAAGTGTGTGTGTGTGTGTGTGTGTGTGTGTGTGTGTGTGTGTGTGTGTGTGTGTGTGTGTGTGTGTGTGTGTGTGTGTGTGTGTGTGTGTGTGTGTGTGTTGTTCTTAACTAATTACAATTTTATATGATTGAGTCAACCTTGTAATGTTCTGTCTTTTAAAGTTAATTTGTCATATTCATCTTTAAAGCCATGAATGCTCCATGTGTGTGTGTGTGTGTGTGTGTGTCTGTGTGTGTGTGTGTGTGTGTGTGTGTGTGTGTGTGTGTGTGTGTGTGTGTGTGTGTGTGTGTGTGTGTGTGTGTGTGTGTTATGCCTGGTTTGACTCTGCTATTACACATCCACAAGAGATTATTTTAATTTCTATTTCAGCTGGACAAAAAAAAATGATATTGTACTCGTAACTTTTGTATTACTTGTGTCAGTAAGCAACAATGATGACAACAACAACAACAACAACAACAACAACAACAACAACAACAACAACTACTACTACTACTACTACTACTACTACTACTACTACTACTACTACTACTACTCACATATCTATAGGTTTTTTTTTTTTTTATGTAGGAAGGATACTGGCCAAGGGCAACAAAAATCTAATAAAAAAAAATGCCCACTGAGATGCCAGTCCCATAAACGGGTCAAAGCAGTGGTCAAAAATTGGTGGATAAGTGTCTTGAAACCTCCCTCTTGAAGGAATTCAAGTCATAGGAAGGTGGAAATACAGAAGCAGGCAGGGAGTTCCAGAGTTTACCAGAGAAAGGGATGAATGATTGAGAATACTGGTTAACTCTTGCGTTAGAGAGGTGGACAGAATAGGGGTGAGAGAAAGAAGAAAGTCTTGTGCAGCGAGGCCGCGGAAGGAGGGGAGGCATGCAGTTAGCAAGATCAAAAGAGCAGTTAGCATGAAAATAGTGGTAGAAGACAGTTAGATATGCAACATTGCGGCGGTGAGAGAGAGGCTGAAGACAGTCAGTTAGAGGAGAGGAGTTGATGAGACGAAAAGCTTTTGATTCCACCCTGTCTAGAAGAGCAGTATGAGTGGAACCCCCCGAGACATGTGAAGCATACTCCATACATGGACGGATAAGGCCCTTGTACAGAGTTAGCAGCTGGGGGGGTGAGAAAAATTGGCGGAGACGTCTCAGAACACCTAACTTCATAGAAGCTGTTTTAGCTAGAGATGAGATGTGAAGTTTCCAGTTCAGATTATAAGTAAAGGACAGACCGAGGATGTTCAGTGTAGAAGAGGGGGACAGTTGAGTGTCATTGAAGAAGAGGGAATAGTTGTCTGGAAGGTTGTGTCGAGTTGATAGATGGAGGAATTGAGTTTTTGAGGCATTGAACAATACCAAGTTTGCTCTGCCCCAATCAGAAATTTTAGAAAGATCAGAAGTCAGGCGTTCTGTGGCTTCCCTGCGTGATATGTTTACCTCCTGAAGGGTTAGACGTCTATGAAAAGATGTGGAAAAGTGCAGGGTGGTATCATCAGCGTAGGAGTGGATAGGACAAGAAGTTTGGATTATATCATTAATGAATAATAAGAAGAGAGTGGGTGACAGGACAGAACCCTGAGGAACACCACTGTTAATAGATTTAGAAGAAGGACAGTGACCGTCTACCACAGCAGCAATAGAACGATCAGAAAGGAAACTTGAGATGAAGTTACAGAGAGAAAAATAGAAACCGTAGGAGGGTAGTTGGGAAATCAAAGCTTTGTGCCAGACTCTATCAAAAGCTTTTGATATGCCCAAGGCAACAGCAAAAGTTTCACCAAAATCTCTAAAAGAGGATGACCATGACTCAGTAAGGAAAGCCAGAAGTTCACCAGTAGAGTGGCCTTGACGGAACCCATACTGGCGATCAGATAAAAGGTTGTGAAGTGATAGATGTTTAAGAATCTTCCTGTTGAGGATAAATTCAAAAACTTTAGATAGGCAGGAAAGTAAAGCAATAGGACGGTAGTTTGAGGGATTAGAACGGTCACCCTTTTTAGGAACAGGTTGAATGTAGGCAAACTTCCAGCAAGAAGGAAAGGTAGATGTTGACAGACAGAGCTGAAAGAGTTTGACTAGGCAAGGTGCAAGCACGGAGGCACAGTTTCGGAGAACAATAGGAGGGAGACCATCAGCTCCATAAACATCATTGCAAAGAATTTCAATAGGTGGCATGAAGTAGTCAGAGGGTGGAGGAGAGGGAGGAACAAGCCCAGAATCATCCAAGGTAAAGTTTCTAGCAAAGGTTTGAGTGAAGAGTTCAGCTTTAGAAATAGATGTGATAGCAGTGGTGCCCTCTGGTTGAAATAGAGGAGGGAAAGAGGAAGAAGCAAAGTTATTGGAGATATTTTTGGCTAGATGCCAGAAGTCACGAGGGGAGTTAGATCTTGAAAGGTTTTGACATTTTCTGTTAATGAAGGAGTTTTTGACTAGTTGGAGAACAGACTTGGCATGGTTCCAGGCAGAAATATAAAGTGCATGAGATTCTGGTGATGGCTTAAGTACCTTTGTGGGCCACCTCTCTATCATGTATAGCACAAGAACAAGCTGTGTTAAACCAAGGTTTAGAAGGTTTAGGATGAGAAAAAGAGTGAGGAATGTACGCCTCCATGCCAGACACTATCACCTCTGTTATGTGCTCGTCACACAAAGACGGGTCTCTGACACGGAAGCAGTAGTCATTCCAAGGAAAATCAGCAAAAAACCTCCTCAGGTCCCCCCAACTAGCAGAGGCAAAATGCCAGAGGCACCTTCGCTTAGGGGGATCCTGAGGAGAGATTGGAATGATAGGACAAGACAAAGATATGAGATTGTGATCGGAGGAGCCCAACGGAGAAGAAAGGGTGACACCATAAGCAGTAGGATTTGAGGTCAGGAAAAGGTCAAGAATGTTGGGCATATCTCTAAGACGGTCAGGAATACCAGTAGGGTGTTGCACCAATTGCTCTAGATCATGGAGGATAGCAAAGTTGTAGGCTAGTTCACCAGGATGGTCAGTGAAGGGAGAGGAAAGCCAAAGCTGGTGGTGAACACTGAAGTCTCCAAGAATGGAGATCTCTGCAAAAGGGAAGAGGGTCAGAATGTGCTCCACTTTGGAAGTTAAGTAGTCAAAGAATTTGTTTTAGTCAGAGGAGTTAGGTGAGAGGTATACAGCACAGATAAATTTAGTTTGAGAGTGACTCTGTAGTCGTAGCCAGATGGTGGAAAACTCAGAAGATTCAAGAGCGTGGGTCTGTCCTTTACTTATAATCTGAACTGGAAACTTCACATCTCATCTCTAGCTAAAACAGGTTCTATGAAGTTAGGCGTTCTGAGACATCTCCACCAGTTTTTCTCACCCCCCAAGCTGGTAACTCTGTACAAGGGCCTTATCCGTCCATGTATGGAGTATGCTTCACATGTCGTTGTGGGTTCCACTCATACTGCTCTTCTAGACAGGGTGGAATCAAAAGCTTTTTGTCTCATCAACTCCTCTCCTCTAACTGACGGTCTTCAGCCTTTCTCTCACCACCACAATGTTGCATATCTAACTGTCTTCTACTGCTATTTTCGTGCTAACTGCTCTTCTGAACTTGCTAACTGCATGCCTCCCCTCCTCCCGCAGTCTCACTGCACAAGACTTTCTTCTTTCTCTCACCCCTATTCTGTCCACCTCTCTAATGCAAGAGTTAACCAGTATTTTCAATCATTCATCCCTTTCTCTGGTAAACTCTGGAACTCCCTGCCTGCTTCTGTATTTCCACCTTCCTATGACTTGAATTCCTTCAAGATGGAGGTTTCAAGACACTTATTCATCAGTTTTTGCCCATTGCTTTGACCCTTTTATGGGAAAATAGGCCCACTTCAGTGGGCATATTTTTTTATTGGATTTTTGTTGCCCTTGGCCAGTGTCCTTCCTACATAAGAAAAAAAAAAATTCTGGTATAGCTGAAAAAAAGATGCACAGAATGTGAACAACAACAACAACAACAACAACAACAACAACAACAACAACAACAACAACAACAACAACAATAATAATAATAATAATAATAGTAATGATAATAATAGTAACAATAACAACCTCTAGTCTGGAACCGTATCTCTAAATAAGCAGGTGTTCCCTTCTTAAGTTCAAATTCTTGCCACTGCATAACTTCAAACTGTGGAAGTAAAACACTAGACACACACACACACACACACACACACACACACACACACACACACACACACACACATACATACAGATAGGGAGGCCATGTATAGATTAAATCAAATAAATCATGTGTATCATTTACATACACAAAAAAAAATAATAATAATAAAGCTTATATTTCTACTTTTCTCAGAAGCTTCCCAGCTTCTCAAAATGCAAATGAGCAACAAAATAAATCATGTCAATCACTTATACAAAGAAAAAAAAAGATTACATTTTTATTTTTTCTTCTTAAAACTTCGCAAAATAAAGACAAGCAATGTGAAAAAACTCATCAAGACATGGAATAAGTAGTGTTTCTGTCTGTCTTACTTCGCTGTCTGAATCTCCATTGGCTGCCAGCATCACAAGCATCCGCTCACCAACCTGAACTGATAGAGAGTAGGTCCCATCATGTGGTGGATGTAGGTACCCTGTGCAGGAAGATCATGGGGTTGTATGTTTGAGTGTCACCTTTGTATTCCTTTTTAAGCATTAGAAAGAACTAAAAATATTATGCTTGTATGTCGGTGCATCACCTTTGTATTCTTTCTTTACCATTAAAAAGAACTGAAAATATTATGGTTGCATGTCTGTGTCACCTCTGCATTCCTTCTTCACCATTAAAAAGAACTGAAAATATTATGCTTGTATGTCTGTGTATTACCTTTGTATCCCTTCTTCAGCATTAAAAAGAACTGAAAATATTATGGTTGAATGTCTGTATGTGTGTGTGTCTATGTGTGTGTGTGTGTCACTTTTATATTTCTTCTTCATCATCATGAAGATTAAATATATTATCTTTCTTACAGGCAAAACAAGACTTGCACTGAGTTCTGAGAGAATGCAGGGGACACACACTAACTCAAATGCACACAATACCATCAGGAAGAACTAATACATCACTTATCTTGCATTGAGTCATAAGGGAACACAGACACACACTTCCTCTATCACTATAACACACATAAGCAGGAGTCCCACCTTTCAGAGTGCCCACAGTATCCCGGGTCACCTCAATGGGAAACTTGAGCTCAGCATCTTGAGGGACAAAAGCCTTGTAGCCAGCATGGGAGGGAGACAGGGCTGCCCAGCTTGTCTCCTCCAGGAAGTTGGACTCAAAGTATTCTCCTTGGTACAGCTCAACAAGTAACCTGTGCTCACCTGTACATGGAAAGGATGAAGTGTGTGTGTGTGTGTGTGCGTGTGTGATTGTAGTGATAGTTTAGCAGGCTCCAGTGTGGTTTTCAAGACTACTTGTGATTTTCTTGATAGTTAAACAAGGCTAGTGATAATTTAACAGATTCCAGCACAAGTTATAAGGGTTTCCATGTGTGTTTTCATGATTCTAGTAATACTTCAACAGATTCTGCATCATTTGGTAAAAAAAAAAAAAAAAATGAGAACTTGATCAATCCTCTCTATGGCCTGTAAAAACAACCCTAATGAATGGACAGCATTTCAAAATACAGGAGGTCCTTGAGTTAAGATGGAGTTCAGTTCCTATGCCATGTCATAAACTAGTTTTGAGTGTAGGTCTGAACCAGCCTAAGTAGTAAGTACCTACAGTAAGTCATGACAGAACACCCTCGAAAACCGCAATAACTTCCAATAGAGTCTGTTAAATTACTACTGCCCTTCTTAATCTACCATCAGAATTATAAAATACTTGAAAAAAAAAAACTTACACTAGAGCCTTTTACACTAGCAGTCCGCCCCCGTGAAAAACCTAAATAACTTACACTAGAGCCTTTCAAACTACCACTGTGCCCTCTTGAAGAACCTAAATAACTAACACTAGAACCTTTCAAACTACCACTGTTCCCCTTTGAAAAAACCTAAATAACTTAATCAAGACTTTTTAAACATAACTACTGTACCTGTAAAGAAAACACATGAAGGACATACAATAAATAAAAATAATGAAATAAATCAGTAAAAAAAAAAAAAGGGGGGGGAAGAACTGCCTGCATCGCACCCCCAAAACGGCAGAAACTGAGATCACTGTAAACTGAGGACTCCCTGTACAGTGATGACCAGCAAGACAGTGAACTGACCTGAGCCGGCCGAGGCCTTCCCTTGGGTTGGAGTGAGGCACCGAATTTGCTCATCAGTGATGTCCTGGATGGCACACTGAGCACCCCCCACCAACACCTGCAGCATAAACCTCATTACTCACAGCACTCTCTCCTTGTATGAGTCAAAGCCAAGAACATCACACCTCATCACTCATGGCACTCCCACAGGGGCATTGCAATACAGAAACACAGGGTAGTGAAGGAGTAGCCAGCACCACTGTTGCTGTACCTTGGTCTGCTCCTTGTATGGGTCAAAGCCAGCACCATCAATAGTGAACAGCGTGCCGCCCTGAGAGGACCCCCTGAGAGGACTCACATTGCGCATACCTGCATGGAGACACACCACGTCACTCCGCTAGCCACTCCACACTGCACTACTACATACACACTTCTTTTGCTGTTTGCCTAGAATGAGGGGTTGGTGTCATGGACAAGTCTCCTTCAGTTGTTGTTTTTTTTTGTCCCTTGCATCTACATAAACACTCATGCTGATCGTGTGTGTGTGTGTGTGTGTGTGTGTGTGTGTGTGTGTGTATGCGTGTCTACCTAGTTGTATTGTCCAGGGCACGAACGAAAGCTCATTTTGCCTTGTCTCAATAACCATATTTATCCAGTTTCTCTTTAAACATGTGTACATTGTTTACCACAACCACCTCTTCCTTCAAATCATTCCAGATTTCAATAGTTCAATATGAGAAGCAGTATTCTTTGATGTTGCTTAAGATTCACTCTTCTTTATTTTCTTCCCATGCTGCCTCATCTGTCTCTCTCCTTCCTCCATCTGTGGTACCAAGTCATTTCTGTCTATTCTTTCTATATTGTTTACTATTACTAATTTGTACATTGTAATCAGGTCTCCTCTTTCTCTTCTCTCTTGTAGTGTTGGTAATCCCATCTCTTCAAGTCTTTCTTCATAGCTTAAGTCTTTCAATTATAGTACTAAATTTGTTGCTATCCTCTGTGTTCTTTCCAGTTTCTGTATATCTTTTTTTTTTTTCTATGCGCAGCCTAAACTACATGTTCTAATTTAGGTTGTATCATGCTTGTTATAATTTTCTTCATAATTTCTTTATCTAAATAGTTAAACACCACCCTAATGTCTTAACAAGCTGTATATAGAGCCAAATATTCTGTTTATGTGGCTTTCAGGTGATAGTGTGTCCTGAATCATTACTCCCAAATCTTTTCTTCATTACTTTTTATTATTTTTCATCCCATTTTGTAATTCCATGAAGGTCTCTTTTTACTTTTTCTTATTTCCAACACATGGAATTTAGAATTTAATACTAGAAAGCATTAAATTCTAGTTTCCATCTTTGGCTTCATGCATGTATCTTGTCAATATCCTTTTGTAACTCCTTGCAGTCATTTTCATCCTTTATTATTTTCATTATTTTTCCATCATCAACAAAAAGGTTTATATAACTATTTAGATCCTCTGTCATATCATTTACATATATTTGAAACATAATAGGTGCCAACACAGATCCTTGCGGTACCCCACTTGTCACTTTGCGCTAACTTGAATTATTGTCTCTGATCACTGTTGTCACTTCCCTCCCTTGTAAATAATCCTTCATCCATCTTAATGTTGCTCCCTTTAGCCCTCCTCCATTCTCTGATTTCCACATAAGACTTTTGTGGGGAACTTTATCAAATGCTTTTTAGAGATCCAGGTGTACCGTACAAACCCATCAGTCCCTCTCTTGCACTCCATCTATTACTTTTGTATAGAAGCTCAGTAGATTTGTGACACAGGATCTTCCTTTTCTGAATCCAAATTGCTTTTCTGTAATTATCTTTTCATCTTCTAAATACTGCACCCATCTGTCTTTAATTACTATTTGAAAAAGCTTGCTTACAATACTTGTTAAAGACACTGGTTTGTATTTAAATGGTTCCATTTTATTTCCCCCTTTGTATACTGGCACTATGTTAGCTTTTTTCCATTCCCTTGCTACATTTCCTTCTCTCAACAAGCTGTTAATTATATCCCATATGGGGTCTTCCATTTGTTCTCTGCATTCTTTTAATATCCATCCTTTTTTTTTTTATGTAGGAGGGGCACTGGCAAAGGGCAACAAAAATCCAATAAAAAAAAAAAACACTGAAATGCCAGTCCCATAAAAGGGTCAAAGCAGTAGTAAAAAAATGATGGATAAGTGTCTTGAAACCTCCCTCTTGAAGGAATTCAAGTTATAGGAAGGTGGAAATACAGAAGCAGGCAGGAAGTTCCAGAGTTTACCAGAGAAAGGGATGAATGATTGAGAATACTGGTTAACTCTTGTGTTAGAGAGGTGGACAGAATAGGGGTGAGAGAAAGAAGAAAGTCTTGTGCAGCGAGGCTGCAGGAGGAGGGGAGGCATGCAGTTAGCAAGATCAGAAGAGCAGTTAGCATGAAAATAGCGATAGAAAATAACAAGAGATGCAACATTGCAGTGGTGAGAGGCTGAAGACAGTCAATTAGAGGACAGGAGTTGATGAGACAAAAAAGCTTTTGATTCCACCCTGTCTAGAAGAGCAGTATGAGTGGAACTCACCCAGACATGTGAAGCATACTCCATACATGGACGGATAAGGCCCTTCTACAGAGTTACCAGCTTGGGGGGTGAGAAAAACTGGCGGAGACGTGTCAGAATGCCTAACTTCATAGAAGCTGTTTTAGCTAGAGATTTGATGTCAAGTTTCCAGTTCAGATTATAAGTAAAGGACAGACCGAGGATGTTCAGTGTAGAAGAGGGGGACAGTTGAGTGGCATTGAAGAAGAGGGGATAGTTGTCTGGAAGGTTGTGTCGAGTTGATAAATAGAGGAATTGAGTTCTTGAGGCATTGAACAATACCAAGTTTGCTCTGCCCCAAACAGAAATTTTAGAAAGATCAGAAGACAAGCATTCTGTGGCTCCCCTGCGTAAAATGTTTACCTCCTGTAGGGCTGGATGTCTATGAAAAGACGTGGAAAAGTGCAGGGTGGTATCATCAGCGTAGGAGTGGATAGGACAAGAAGTTTGGTTTAGAAGATCATTAATGAATAATAAGAGAGTGGGTGACAGGACAGAACTCTGAGGAACAGCACTTTTAATAGATTTAGGAGAAGAACAGTGACCGTCTACCACAGCAGCAATAGAACAGTCAGAAAGGAAACTTGAGATGAAGTTACAGAGAGAAGGAGAGAAGCCGTAGGAGGGTAGTTTGGAAGGTTGTGAAGTGGGAGATGTTTAAGAATCTTCCTGTTGAGGATAGATTAAAAAACTTTAGATAGGCAGGAAATTAAAGCAATAGGACGGTAGTTTGAGGGATTGGAACGGTCACCTTTTTTAGGAACAGGCTGAATGTAGGCAAATTTCCAGCAAGAAGGAAAGGTAGATGTTGACAGAGAGAGCTGAAAGAGTTTGACTAGGCAAGGTGCAAGCACGGAGGCACAGTTTCGGAGAACAAAAGGAGGGATCCCATCAGGTCCATAAGCCTTCCGAGGGTTTAGGCCAGCAAGGGCATGGAAAACATCATTGCGAAGAATTTTAATAGGTAGCATGAAGAAATCAGAGGATGGAAGAGAGGAAGGAACAAGTCCTGAATCGTCCAAGGTAGAGTTTTTAGCAAAGGTCTGAGCGAGGAGTTCAGCTTTAGAAACAGATGTGATAGCAGTGGTGCCATCTGGTTGAAATAAAGGAGGGAAGGAAGAAGAAGCAAAGTTATTGGAGATATTTTTTGGCTAGATGCCAGAAGTCACGAGGGGAGTTAGATCTTGAAAGGTTTTGACACTTTCTGTTAATGAAGGAATTTTTGGCTAGTTGGAGAAGAGACTTGGCATGGTTCCAGGCAGAAATATAAAGTGCATGAGATTCTGGTGATGGAAGGCTTAAGTACCTTTTGTGGGCCACCTCTCTATCATGTATAACACGAGAACAATGTGTTAAACTAAGGTTTGGAAGGTTTAGGTCGAGAAAAAGAGTGAGGAATGTACGCCTCCATGCCAGACTCTATCACCTCCGTTATGCGCTCAGCACACAAAGATAGGTCTCTGATACGGAAGCAGTAGTCATTCCAAGGAAAATCAGCAAAATACCTCCTCAGGTCCCCCCAACTAGCAGAGGCAAAACGCCAGAGGCACCTTCGCTTAGGGGGATCCTGAGGAGGGATTGGAGCAATAGGACAAGATACAGATATGAGATTGTGATCGGAGGAGCCCAACGGAGAAGAAAGGGTGACAGTATAAGCAGAAGGATTAGAGGTCAGGAAAAGGTCAAGAATGTTGGGCGTATCTCCAAGACGGTCAGGAGTACGAGTAGGGTGCTACACCAATTGCTCTAGGTCGTGGAGGATACTAAACCGTAGGCTAGTTCACCAAGATGGTCAGTGAAGGGAGAGGAAAGCCAAAGCTGGTGGTGAGCACTGAAGTCTCCGAGAATGGAGATCTCTGCAAAAGGGAAGAGGGTCAGAATGTGCTCCACTTTGGAAGTTAAGTAGTCAAAGAATTTCTTATAGAGTAGTTTGGTGAAAGGTATACAGCACAGACAAATTTAGTTTGAGAGTGACTCTGTAGTCGTAGCCAGATGGTGGAAAACTCGGAAGATTCAAGAGTGTGGGCATGAGAGCAGGTTAAGTCATTGCGCACATAAACGCAACATCCAGCTTTGGATCGAAAATGAGGATAGAGAAAGTAGGAGGGAACAGAAAAGGGGCTACTGTCAGTTGCCTCAGACACCTGAGTTTCAGTGAGGAAAAGAAGATAAGGTTTAGAAGAGGAGAGGTGGTGTTCTACAGATTGAAAATTAGATCTTAGACTGCGAATGTTGCAGAAGTTAAAGAAGAAAAAGTTGAGGGGGGGGGGTGTCAAGACACTTAGGGTTGTCGACAGAAAGGCAGTCCGACCTGAGGACATTTATGGTCCCCTCCCCAGATGGGGACTCTGAGGCTGGTGTAGGAGTCGCCATGATGATTTTGAAATTTTTGAGGGAAGGATGTGTGTGTTATTAGGTGCTTGTAGTTTTGTGTGGAGGAAGAGAGTTGTCTTTAGACGGCAGGCTGTGACTGCCCCCTTGTGTTGTGAGACACAAAGGGAGATGTTCAGTGAGGTCACAGCTGGGTTTAATGATAAGTTCACAGCACCCCCTGAACAGTGCTTTAGACCTCACTGGGAGTAATTATCATTACTTGATTGTTACTTGATTGTTACTTGATTGTTACTTGATCTGGTCACATAGCTCTTCTAAAATCCAGCTCTTCCAGCAGTTTCTTGATTTCTTGCCCCTTTACTTGTATCTCCTGTATTCCCTCATTCTGTGATACTATTTTCAATATCATAAAATCAGTTTCCTTTCTAAATGCAGACTGAAAACTCTCATTCATTAGGTCACTCATCTCAGTAGTTTCATAAATTCTTCCTTCTCTTCTTAATTTGTTTATGTCATCCCTGTTTCATTTTCCCATTTATGTAACTGTAAAAGAGTTTGGGCTCTTCCTTGCATTTTCTTATTATCTCACTTTCAAAATTTCTTTCTTCTTTTCTTCTTATTATACCATATTCATTCCTTGCCTTTCTGCATTCTCCCCTAGTATTTGTGTTCAGTTTTCTCATAATTTTCCTCCATGCCCTGTCCTTTTTCTTTTTTGCTTCTACTCACCTGCCATTATACCATTCATGCTTCCAAATTTTCACTTTATAACTTGGCACAAACTGTTGCACCCCATCTCTATACTTGCTCAAATGTATCTCATATTTTTCTTGCACTACTTCACCTTTAAATAGCTCTTTCCAGTTCTTTTTTCCATAAATTTTATTAGGTTCTGCAAAGTTTGCCTTAGCATAGTTCTGTCTCCCATTCTAAATTGTTAATTCCTGTGCAGCACTTTTTCCTACTATGGTACTATTTCTATTGTCACATGATCATTTCTTTCCAGTGGACTCAATGAATACTTGGTCTACTTTCTGGGATTTTTGTAGAAACTAAGTACAGCTGTGATGGTTCTTCTCTGTATCTTGTAGGTTCATTCACCCACTGTCTGATTGTATTGACCATCATGGTATGCATGGTATGTTGATGATACCACCCTGCACTTTTCTACGTCTTTTTGTAGACATCCAACCCTTCAGAAAGTAAACAGTTCACACAGGGATGCCACAGAACACCTGACTTCTGATGTCTCTAGAATTTTTGATTGGGGCAGAGCAAACTTGGTATTGTTCAATACCTCAAAAACTCAATTCCTCCATCTATCAACTCAACACAACATTCCAGACAACTATCCCCTCTTCTTCATTGACACTCAACTGTTCCCCTCTTCTACACTGAACATCCTCGGTCTGTCCTTTACTTATAATCTAAACTGGAAACTTCACATATCATCTCTAGCTAAATCATCTTTTATGAAGTTAAGTGTTCTGAGACATCTCCGCCAGTTTTTCTCACCCGCCCCAGCTGCTAACTCTGTGGAAGGGCCTTATCTGTCTGTGTATGGAGTATATTTCACATGTCTGGGAGGGTTCCACTCATACCACTCTTCTAGACAGGGTAGAATCAAAAGCTCTTCATCTCATCAACTCTCCTGTAACTAACTGTCTTCATTCTCTTTCTCATTGCTGTAATGTTGCATCTCTTGTTATCTTCTATCACTATTTTCATGCTAACTGCTCTTCTGATCTTGCTAACTGCATGTCTCCCTCCTACCATGGCCTCGCTGCACAAGACTCTCTTCTTTCTCTCACCCCTTTGTCCACCTCTCTACTGCAAGAGTTAACCAGTATTCTCAGTCAGTCATTCATCCCTTTCTCTGATAAACTCTGGAACTGCCTGCCTGCTTCTGTATTTCCACCTTCCTATGACTTGAACTCCTTCAAGAGGAAGGTTTCAAGACACCTATCCTTCAATTCTTGACTACCACTTCTGACCATATTTGGGGACTGGCATCTCAGTGGGCTTTTCTTTTACTGGATTTTTGTTGCCCTTGGCTGGTGTCCCTCCTACATAAAAAAATAAATAAATAAGTAAATATATAAAAAAAATAAGTTCTTCACTCCATGACCTGACATTTTCTTTCACTTCCATCTCCTCCAGTTTAATTCCTTTAGTGTTGAAGCTGCCTACTAAGAGCACTTTGTTACTTTTTCTTATCATTTCCTCTGTGCTATTTCTTGTTTCTAGTTTTATAGTTTTATATCTATTGGTCTCCCATGCATTAGTTTTCGGTGGTATGTACATCACAGTAACTTTCCTTTTTTTTCACTTCATTTCATCCTAATCACAACACTCAAAGTTTCTGCCATTTCATCACCATATTCAACTTCATCAACAACAATATCCTCTTTTACCAATATCATTGCTCCTGCTCCTTCCTTTCCTTTTCTATCTCTCCTCCATGCACTATAACCTTCCTTTGCAAATCCCAACTCTATTTCCTGTTTTAGTTTGTTTTCCATTAAACATACCACATCTGATTTATTGTTCTTTAGGTATTCTTTAAGTTCCAATAGGCTCAACACCAAACCATCTATATTAGTATACATAATCTTTAAACTTCTGCCTGGTGATCTTGTGTGGCATCTTTGTGGCACCTTTTCCTCACTTTCATGTCCAGAACTTTCAAAATGAATCTCCTCGCTTGTTCTTGTGTTCTCTCCTTGTTTTTTGACTGGGCCTCTACTCTCAACTCTTTCAGTTTACTTCTCTCTCCTTTGTTCATGTCTCATTTTTATCCACATTTCCTTAATTTCTTCTACTTTACCAATTTTCCTGTTCTTTGCAAGACATGTTTTGCTGCTGTTTGTGACATGAATCTTATTTTCATTGGTCTTGTTCCATTTTTGTTGTACTTTTTCAATCCTGTAAACCTCTTCAATTTGTTCAACTATCTCCTCTCCTTCCTCTGCCACTTCTGCTATAATCTCCTTAACCCTTTTTGCCTCTTTTTTTTTTCTCTGTAGCTATTTTCATGAGTAGGTTCTCCTTGGCCTCAAATACCATCACATTCATCTTTCTCTGTACCATGTCTCTCACAAGATTACTTTTTTCCTTTATTATCTTAATCACTTGCTTTTCCATGTCCTTATTGTGTTCCTGTTGCTGTTGCCTTATTATCTCTTCCATATCTGCCTTTTGTTGTTGTTCTCTCTCTTCTTTTCAACTTTTGACTTCTGCTGTCACTACCCTTTCACTTTCCCATCCTTAATCTCTCTCTCTCTCTCTCTCTTTTGTAAAGCTTTCTTTAACACCTTGTTCTCTTCCTTGAGTTTCTTGATTTCTTTATAGTACTTCTTGTTTAAGTCACTATTTTTGTCACCTCTTCTCTAAGTTCTTTGTTTTCCTTTCTTTTTCCATCTTCTTCTTCATCTCTATTATATCACTGGATATCTTTTTTACATTGTCACCACCCACCTCCCTCTCTCTTCCTTTCATGTCTTTATTATCACTGCTAAGTTACGTATTTCTTTTTGTATTTTGACATTTTCTTCAATTTTCCACATTCGTTTATTTGTATGAGCTACACTGAGGTCTTCTTCCTTGAAACCCTCAAAAATATTTGCCATGTCCACTGACATCTTCCTTCTTAATATTCCCTGGTAAGACAATGTTTACCTGTACACTACTCTCCCAATCACCTTTTCGGCCACTTCCCAATTTACACTTCACTTCCCCTGCACTCACACATCACACAATTCCCTATTATGGAGACAGGACTCAAGCTCAGCTCCCCTGTACAACCAAAACCTAGGTAACTCCTTAGAGCTGCTGTGGATGTGTCCAATTAGCTGGGCGGCACAGTGTGTGTGTGTGTGTGTGTGTGTGTGTGTGTGTGTGTGTGTGTGTGTGTGTACTAACAATACAGGGTGTCCCATAAATTAAGGTACATACCTTGGGATATGATAGTTCAAGTAATCCTGGGTCAAAAATACTCTATACACACACACGCTGTTTGCTTTATTTTGTGAGAAATTAACATGTAAGTTGTGTGTTGTGGGAGCTGCTTGCCTGGGATCAGTTTCCTGATGATGGATAGGTCATGGAGGCCCACAGGAATGGCCAGCAAGATCCCCTCACCTAACACCAACGGATTTCTTTCCTTTGGGGACTCATGAAATCCTTGGTGTACAAGAACAAATCATGTTACAGAGTGGAGCTGATTCACCCCACCGAGGAAGCAGCAGAGCAGATAAGGAATGAAAGGAGCGAAATGATGCACTTAGGCAGTCACTTGATTGACAAGGCTTACCATTTAAATGTCAAGATGATGACTGTCAAAGGGGATGACATTTGCAGTGAACTGCCATGTATGTTTTAAAAAGCAGCACTGAATAACCACTGTATTGCTGTGTTACCTGCACATTTTCTTCAGACACATACAAAAATTTAATGTCATTTGTTATTTCCTGTAAGGATTTGACTGCATATGTTGAACACAAAAAAATATCACTTAATGCTGTGCAGCACCATGCGAGTACGTAATGAGCCACGTAATGAGCCAAGGAGGGAGGAAAGAGACGGAGGCACACCCAGGCAAGCAGCTCCTGCAATTCACAACTTAGCTACACATTAATTTCTCACAAAATAAAGCAAAACACAGCATATGTGTATAGAGTATTTTCAATTTAGAATTACTTGAACTATCAAATCCCAAAGTGTACCTAAACTTGGAGGACACCATGTAAAAACTAAGAAAAACACAACAATCTACTACTAAAACACAGGGCATTATAAGCTTAATTCCTATACAGTTATTTCCAATAGTCAGGATAAAGTCACTGATCACATAAGGTAAGACTAGATCCACATGCATACATGTGCAGGCATACTATATGTACACACCAGCATATGTATGGAACTGGTACAATCTGTCCTGGGAGTCCACATACATTCCTGTCTTGGTCACTTCAGATGCCCCTCTTCCAGTAACGTAGACAGTGGCGTTCATGGGGCCAACCAGCTTAGCCTTGGAGCGACAAGTAACCTTCTCCCTTGTCAGTGTGTCATAGAGCTCCAGGTTCTCGTCCACTATATCACAGGGGATGCTTCCAACAAAGGCCCTGTTATGGGAGTTAAGGATGTGAGGTAAGGCTACAGCTTGAAATGTGCAGTCCCTAATATCTCAGTGCCTTTTCTTTATTAACTGGCTCTAATGGTGTTTGGAGCTCCCCTGATTGAAATGATAGTTTAAAAGGCTTTAGTGGATGTTATCAGGGTTTTCAAGGGCATTTTCATGATTCAAGTAATGGTTTAATAAGGTCAGTAATAGTTCAACAGACTTTAATGGATGTTACCAGGTTTTTCAAGGGTGTTTTCATGATCAAGTAATGGTTTGATAAGGCTAGTGACAGTTTAACAGGTTTTAGTGGATGCTGTCAGGGTTTGCAAGGATGTTTTTGTGATTCAAATGGTTTTCTTAATATCATCCTACACACACCCTTCTTCTTCATCTTCTCATGCCCTCTCGTGCTTCTAAAGTCTCTCACCACCAAATTACTCTGGTCCAATTTTTCACAGTCTGACAAAATCCAATATAAGGCCATCAGATCACCTCTCTCTCTTCTCTCTTCCAAGGGTGGGTAGGTTTAGTTTTAGTCTCTCTTCATATGATAAGTCTGATAGGGTCAGAGGCAACTTTGTCGCTGCTCATTGTATTCTTTCTAATTTCTTTATGTCCCTTTTAGTGCTGGGAGACCACATCGCTGCTGCATATTTCAAACTAGGTCTTATCATTGTCAGTTACATCCCTAATCCTCTCTTCATCCAGGTAGTTGAATGTTGTTCTTATGTTTCTCACCAGATTATATGTTTCCCCTGTCTTTCTTCTTACATGTACCTCTGAGGACAACTTATCAGTGACAGTAATTCCAGGGTCTTTCTCTTCACTCTTCACTTTTATTTCCTCATTACCCAATTTATAACTGAAGACTGGCATCACACAACTATGCCCAAACTTCAACACTCCTCATCTTTTTATGTTAAACTCCATTTTCCAAGTGTCACTCCAATCCCAAATCACATTCAGATCTCACTGTAGAGCTTCACAATCCTCTGTCCTCTCCACTTTTCCCATCAATTCTGCATCATCAGCAAATAGACTCATGTAACTATTCACCCCTTCCATCACATCATTCACACAGGTAGCAAACATGACTGGTGGTAGTACTGAACCCTGCAGAACACCACTAACTACCTCTCTCCATGATGACTTTTTATCTTTGACCACTGTTCTCATTTCCCTTCCTCTCAGAAAGTCACTGATCCAATGTAGGAGTGCTCCTCTCAGCCCACCAGACATTTCTCATTTCCACAACAGTCTGCTGTGGGGCACCTTATCAAAATAAACACAATCTGCCCATCCCTCTCTTTCTTGTACCATATCTATGACTGGAGTAGAAACACCTTAAATTTGTTATACATGACCTTCCTTTCCTAAATCTGAATTGTCTGTCTGTTAATATTTCTCTCTTTTCCAGATATTCACTCCATCTTTGCTTCACTATTCTTTGGCACAATTTTGCCACTACACTTGTTAATGATGCTGGTCTATAATTAAATGGTTCTTCTTTGCTTCCACTCTTATATATGGGGACTATACATGCTTTTTTCCAATGCTGGGCACCACTCCTTCCCTTAATGAAGTTATGATGAGTTTGTAAATCATGTGTGCAGGTTGATCTCTGCATTCCTTCACCACCCAATCAGACACTCCATCTGGTCCCTGTGCCTTCCTCACATCCAAGTCTTCCATCATTATTCTTACCTCATCCACTGTTACCTCAATCTCACTCACTCTTCTACTCTCACATCTTCTGTCACCGGTCTACCAAATGTTCCCTCTCCAGTGAAGACACTGAAAGAAGTCATTCAAAACGTCTGCAATTTGTGCTTCTTCTTCAACATGTTTGCCATTTATTTTCAGTTTGTTGAACCCATTCTTATTCTTCATTTTACCATTCTATAGAACATCCTTGGTTCATCCTTACATATGTCTATAATGTCTTTTCATGAATTCTTTATTTCTTCCCTCCTTAGAGTATTCATTTCTCTCCCTTTTATATGCTGACTCCACTCACACTCACTTACATACTGCTCATCTACCCTCCCTCCCTCCTCCTCCCTTTCTTCCATCTCTCCCATAACTCCTCTGCTTTTTCTTCCTTCTCCCTTGCCTCCATATCTCCACTTACCTCTTTCTCTTCTCTCTCCCTAACCCAGCCACTCTCTCTCTCTCTCTCTCTCTCTCTCTCTCTCTCTCTCTCTCTCTCTCTCTCCCACACACACACACACACACACACACACACACACACACACACACACACTTTTTTTCCATCTGGTTTCTTCTGCAACATGAAAACCACATCCTTCTGATATTAGTACTTAATTCTCCTCAGAGCCGCCGCCACCACCACCACCACCACCACCACCACCACTGCCACAACCACTATCATTATTTTCACCTTTATCTTTACTCAGTTGGTGTTGTTATGGTTTCCAGGGGCATTTTCATGACTGACAATGCAAGGATTTTGCAAGAGAAAAAGAAAATGCCCCATGAGAATTTTGGTGATCATCTGTATGGCCTTTGAAAATGTTTTTTCAATGAGAAAGCAAAGCATTAAGAATACAAACAAGATAGAATTAAGCTAACACAGGAAGCTGGTAAGTTAGTTTGTTGTATACTAAATGCAAGGTCTTGTTTCTGGAAAGTTGTGCTTCAGGTTCAAACCAATGACTGTCAAGATTAACATGTGTTCCTCACAAAACTTTTCCTACAGTGCAGTATACTATAATAGACACAAACACATACAAAAATAAATATTACTACTACTACTTTTCTCCTGTAAGAGGGCCACTGGCCAGGGGCAACAAAAATTTTGAATAAAAAAAGAAAAAAAAGCCCCAGTTTTACTACTACTCCAGTAGTAGTAAAACTATATAGACTACAGACAAATGAGTAGTAAATACAACATCAAATCAATCCTTTAGGACCAAACCTAGGCATGTTAATACATCACTGCAATTCTGTCTGCTGCTGATCCCGTCATACAGAATCCATTAGCTATTTGTGGTGGGTTCCCACGGCAGAGGCTTCACGCAGCAGCAGCACCACCACACGAGTAGCAGGCACACGCACCACACTCAGCCAGGAATGCACTTTCCAAGGCAACTGTGGATAATGAATAAAGAAAAAATAATAATTAGCCTTGAATTGATTTTCCAGAGCACCTGTGAACAGAGAAGAAATGAAAAGAATAGTAAATACTTCACAACAGTAAATGTGGCTACATTTCAACATATTTTTTACCTGGCTGGTCTCACAAGAGAGAACCCCTTCAGGGCCAGTTCAGGGTCAGCTCACCACCACTATCAAAAAGACACCAAAGTCTGTACATGCTTATCTAACTGCCTGGCAAGTGTGCCATCAGCCCAAGATAAATAATAAATCTGACTAGCAGCACAGCGTATATGTCACCAGCAAGAATCAAACAGATGTACACCTGAGAAATTGGACAAACTGTACCTAAAACCATCAACAGAATTAGATTCAGGCACACTGTTAGCAAGAAAATTCCAGATTTTCATCACTCTGAGAAAAATGTGTGTCTGGTATCACAACAACTATAAGGAATGCTGACAGAAGTGGCTCAGATGAACAGGTCTGCTGCATTAACTGTATGTACGGCCTCTAGTGCTGACAGCAGTGGCCGAGGTGTACAAGTCTGTTGCATTAATTTGCATGGATGGCCTCTAGTGCTGACAGTAGTGGCTGGGGTGTACAAGTCTGTTGCATTAATTTGTATGGATGGCCTCTAGTGCTGACAGCAGTGGCCGAGGTGTACAAGTCTGTTGCATTAATTGTATGGATGGCCTCTAGTGCTGACAGAAGTGGCTGAGATGAACAAGTCTGTTGCATTAATTGTATGGATGGCCTCTAGTGCTGACAGAAGTGGCTGAGATGAACAAGTCTGTTGCATTAATTGTATGGATGGCCTCTAGTGCTGACAGTAGTGGCTGAGGTGTACAAGTCTGTTGCATTAATTTGTATGGATGGCCTCTAGTGCTGACAGTAGTGGCTGAGATGAGCAGGTCTGTTGTATTAATTGTATGGATGGCCTCTAGTGCTGACACAAGGGGGCTGAGGTGAACAGTGATTGGGGAGAGTCCATGAAAGTCTCCAAGAATGGAGATCTCTGCAAAAGGGAAGAGGGTCAGAATGTGCTCCACTTTGGAAGTTAAGCAGTCAAAGAATTTCTTATAGTCAGAGGAGTTAGGTGAGAGATATACAGCACAGATAAATTTAGTTTGAGAGTGACTCTGTATTCGTAGCCAGATGGTGGAAAACTCGGAAGATTCAAGAGCGTGGGCACAAAAGCATGTTAAGTCATTACACACATAAAGGCAACATCCAGCTTTGGATCGAAAATGAGGATAGAGAAAGTAGGAGGGAACAGAAAAGGGGCTACTGTCAGTTGTCTCAGACACCTGATTTTCAGGGAGGAAAAGAAGATGAGGTTTAGAAGAGGAGAGGTGGTGTTCTACAGATTGAAAATTAGATCTTAGACTGCGAATGTTGCAGAAGTTAATGAAGAGAACGTTGAGGGGGGTGTCAAGACACTTAAGGTCGTTAACAGAAAGGCAGTCCGACCTAGGCACATTTATGGTCCCCTCCCCAGATGGGGACTCGGAGGCTGGTGTAGGAGTCGCCATGATGATTTTGAAATTTTTGAGTGAAGGGTGTGTGTGTTTTTAGGTGCTTGTAGTTTTGTGTGGAGGAAGAGAGTTGTCTTTAGAGGGCAGGCTGTGACTGCCTCCTTGTGTTGTGAGACACAAAGGGAAACGTTCAGTGAGGTCACAGCTGGGTTTAATGATAAGTTCACAGCACACCCTGAATAGTGCTTTAGACCTCACTGGGAGTAATTATCGTTTTGGCAGGTGTCTACTGCCTCCTTCTATAACTAATGTCAAGGTTTGTCACACTGTTTTCTTATGTAATACCAGTAACCAATTGCAGTCACATGAAAATCAATAAAATACATGGTTGGGTAAACATGTAATGCAATAATACAATATACCTGGGAATCTGAAGCAGTAGCTGAGGATCACTCCATTCACATCACAAACAAGTTGGATTTTCAGAGGGAGTGATAGCTTTTCCAGTTAAAGTAGAGGGCCTCGTCCACTCTTCGGGCCTTGATGGCAATGTGGGTGCCTGTGCACACAAAAGAATGTATTGGATGATCATGATACACAGTAGCTACATATATCTACCATTAATATATATATATATATATATATATATATATATATATATATATATATATATATATATATATATATATATATATATATAGCATCCCTGCACTGGATATGCACACAATATACATAAGATATGAAAACTTTTTAATGCTTAACAAGAACTTGAGGCTGTGAGATACCTTTCACTCAAAGTAAACACCGATGAAGTGATAGATTATAACAATAGCAATAAATTTTAAACAAAATATATTATTGTTAATCTTACCATCAATGGTCCCAATAACTCTTAAGAAATTTTTGATCCTGAAGAACTGCTGTGCAGTTCTCCTTTGATCAAGGTGTGTTGAAGGCATCTTGATTTCCTGCACCGACTTATCACTCAACACAATGCACACACACTCGAAGACCCTGCTGACGCTTGCGTAAGTCCTGAAAGCAGATTATAAGCCATTAGTTTTCATTTTATTTATTTTAAATAAGATACATCTTTCTGCTGTAAGCAAAAAAAAAAAAAAAAAAAAGAAAAAAGAAAAAGAAAAAAAAAAAAATCAGCAACATAAATTCAATGATCCCTCTATATGTAGTGCACCGTTCAAGTACACCCAGGTGTACTTGATGGCACGTTTGGTAAGGTTAGCATCATCCCTCATCCCTCCTTATTGATTATACATTCACATATTTTGACACTAGGAACTAATCTTGACATATTCCTAACACTGGATTACAACTTTATAAACCGTGGCATGCAGTAGATTGACTTTTATGCCTTTTACCCTTGAAAGTCAGCCACACTTAAATATTATTCACCATACTGAACATCAGTTTATTCACCTACAAAAGTTATTAATGGGATATTGTGCAATTTGTAAAAAAAAAAAAAAAAAAAAAAAAAAAAAAAAAAAAAAAAAAAAAAATAGTAGTAATTGTTTAGAGTCCCCTCTTGTCCTTATTACACGTCTATCCTCTTCCATTCTTTCGCATATACCTCTTGATAAACCTGAAATATAGTATAAGGTTGGGGGAGATGTGTCCCCATCCTTTAGGGGTGTTCCAGAAGTTATACTAACTTATATTAGTGTCCTTAAGGGTGGGTCTAGCCCCCGTGGTTACGTTAGATTAGGTAATGTTTCATATAAAAGTGTACGGTGACTAACCTAACCACTGTTAACCTCTGGGTGGCCTTCGCCCATCCCCTGAACCCCCTGAAGAACAGGGTCACTTCTTCCTCGCCTTAAAGTTATGTTTTGTGTACCTAAAGGTATATGCGAAGAATGTAAGAGAATAGACCAGTAATGAGGTCAGGGAAAGGGCTCCCTGACAATTTCCACAACAGCCAGCCCCTGTGCTGAATGAAGCATGCAACACCAGTATCATCTTACCTGCAGTGTCTCCAATGACGTTTTGGAAGGACCCACTGGCAACTGCCTAGGGAAGTAGTATTTGAGCATCAGCTCATTATCACTCAATGCCAAGGAATCAAGGCGATTCCAAAAGCGCCTTTCTCGCCTCAAGGCACGAACGTGGAAGTATGCAAAGAAAATATCCAATATATGCAGGAGAAGCGACGAAAACAATACTTAATCACAATACAAACTTATTGCTGCGAGGCGGAATGGGGAGCGCGCACGTGAGGGGCAAATCAGCCTCTTCCTTTTCATGCTTCGTTTTCAGTGTTCCATGCAAGATTTCACTTTATGCATCACAAAACCATACTTTCTTGGTGATAAAGCTTGTAAATAATAATAAAAAGAAAAGTTATTTTGTGCACATAAATATTTAAATAAGAGTTTTCGGGCGAGTTAAGCCACAAACTCCACCTCCTAGACCCAACTGTCTCCAGCCATGGACGCTGATATGCCGCTAGTCTCTTCTTCCTCAAGATCTACAAGTCATCATCATCATCATCCTGATCTATGTTACCGCTGTGTTCATTTTTTTGTCGGCTGTCTGTCTATTTCACACCACAAAAAAAAAAAAAATAAAATAAATAAATAAAATATATAAATAAATAAATAAATAATAGATGCTCTAAGCTGCGGAGCGGCGGGGGGCATCTGATTATTAAACGCGTCGCAGACTTGGTCATACGGAGCTCGCCTCCACACGCCACGCCAACAGTCGCGCCGTCGTGATGGTTGCGGCGAGTGATATGTTGATATAAATGACTCTGTGTTTTCAATATGTGGAGTTTTATCTTCATTCTGATCGCGCTATCATGTTCACGAGAGTATTTTTTCTACTTAAGTGTAATAATATATTTCAGCATTCAATGCTAAATTGTTGAAAATAGCGAGCATACTTAAAACACATAAATCTTCACAGTTCAACTCATCGTAATACCATTTTCCTTTTTGTTTTGTTAATTTTTTTTTTTATCATACATTTTGATTTTATGTTCACTGGTGAGTCTGGTGGTGTCCACCAAAGCTGGTTATCCAGTATATATATATTTTTTTTTTTTATGTAGGAAGGATACTGGCCAAGGGCAACAAAAATCTAATAAAAAAAAATGCCCACTGAAATGCCAGTCCCTAAAAGGGTCAAAGCAGTGGTCAAAAATTGGTGGATAAGTGTCTTGAAACCTCCCTCTTGAAGGAATTCAAGTCATAGGAAGGTGGAAATACAGAAGCAGGCAAGGAGTTCCAGAGTTTACCAGAGAAAGGGATGAATGATTGAGAATACTGGTTAACTCTTGCGTTAGAGAGGTGGACAGAATAGGAGTGAGAGAAAGAAGAAAGTCTTGTGCAGCGAGGCCGCGGAAGGAGGGGAGGCATGCAGTTAGCAAGATCAGAAGAGCAGTTAGCATGAAAATAGCGGTAGAAGACAGCTAGAGATGCAACATTGCGGCGGTGAGAGAGAGGCTGAAGACAGTCAGTTAGAGGAGAGGAGTTGATGAGACGAAAAGCTTTTGATTCCACCCTGTCTAGAACAGCAGTATGAGTGGAACCCCCCAAGACATGTGAAGCATACTCCATACATGGACGGATAAGGCCCTTGTACAGAGTTAGCAGCTGGGGGGGTGAGAAAAACTGGCGGAGACGTCTCAGAACACCTAACTTCATAGAAGCTGTTTTAGCTAGAGATGAGATGTGAAGTTTCCAGTTCAGATTATAAGTAAAGGACAGACCGAGGATGTTCAGTGTAGAAGAGGGGGACAGTTTGAAGAAGAGGGGATAGTTGTCTGGAAGATTGTGTCGAGTTGATAGATGGAGGAATTGAGTTTTTGAGGCATTGAACAATACCAAGTTTGCTCTGCCCCAATCAGAAATTTTAGAAAGATCAGAAGTCAGGCGTTCTGTGGCTTCCCTGCGTGATATGTTTACCTCCTGAAGGGTTGGACGTCTATGAAAAGACGTGGAAAAGTGCAGGGTGGTATCATCAGCATAGGAGTGGATAGGACAAGAAGTTTGGTTTAGAAGATCATTAATGAATAATAAGAAGAGAGTGGGTGACAGGACAGAACCCTGAGGAACACCACTGTTAATAGATTTAGGAGAAGAACAGTGACCGTCTACCACAGCAGCAATAGAACGGTCAGAAAGGAAACTTGAGATGAAGTTACAGAGAGAAGGATAGAAACCGTAGGAGGGTAGTTTGGATATCAAAGCTTTGTGCCAGACTCTATCAAAGGCTTTTGATATGTCCAAGGCAACAGCAAAAGTTTCACCAAAGTCTCTAAAAGAGGATGACCAAGACTCAGTAAGGAAAGCCAGAAGATCACCAGTAGAGCGGCCTTGACGGAACCCATACTGGCGATCAGATAGAAGGTTGTGAAGTGATAGATGTTTAAGAATCTTCCTGTTGAGGATAGATTCAAAAACTTTAGATAAGCAGGAAATTAAAGCAATAGGACGGTAGTTTGAGGGATTAGAGCGGTCACCCTTTTTAGGAACAGGTTGAATGTAGGCAAACTTCCAGCAAGAAGGAAAGGTAGATGTTGACAGACAGAGCTGAAAGAGTTTGACTAGGCAAGGTGCAAGCACGGAGGCACAGTTTCGGAGAACAATAGGAGGGACCCCATCAGGTCCATAAGCCTTCTGAGGGTTTAGGCCAGCGAGGGCATGGAAAACATCATTACGAAGAATTTTAATACGAGGCATGAAGTAGTCAGAGGGTGGAGGAGAGGGAGGAACAAGCCCAGAATCGTCCAAGGTAGAGTTTTTAGCAAAGGTTTGAGCAAAGAGTTCAGCTTTAGAAATAGATGTGATAGCAGTGGTGCCATCTGGTTGAAGTAGAGGAGGGAAAGAAGAAGAAGCAAAGTTATTAGAGATATTTTTGGCTAGATGCCAGAAATCACGAGGGGAGTTAGATCTTGAAAGGTTTTAACATTTTCTGTTAATGAAGGAGTTTTTGGCTAGTTGGAGAACAGACTTGGCATGGTTCCGGGCAGAAATATAAAGTGCATGAGATTCTGGTGAAGGAAGGCTTAAGTACCTTTTGTGGGCCACCTCTCTATCATGTATAGCACGAGAACAAGCTGTGTTAAACCAAGGTTTAGAAGGTTTAGGACGAGAAAAAGAGTGAGGAATGTACGCCTCCATGCCAGACACTATCACCTCTGTTATGCGCTCAGCACACAAAGACGGGTCTCTGACACGGAAGCAGTAGTCATTCCAAGGAAAATCAGCAAAATACCGCCTCAGGTCCCCCCAACTAGCAGAGGCAAAACGCCAGAGGCACCTTCGCTTAGGGGGATCCTGAGGAGGGATTGGAGTGATAGGACAAGATAAAGATATGAGATTGTGATCGGAGAAGCCCAACGGAGAAGAAAGGGTGACAGCATAAGCAGAAGGATTAGAGGTCAGGAAAAGGTCAAGAATGTTGGGCGTATCTCCAAGACGGTCAGGAATACGAGTAGGGTGTTGCACCAATTGCTCTAGGTCATGGAGGATAGCAAAGTTGTAGGCTAGTTCACCAGGATGGTCAGTGAAGGGAGAGGAAGTATATGCAGTGAATTATAGCATATAATTCACACATTTTGCGCGCACGATAACTTGAAATGTGCAAAACACGGCAAAGCAGTGAGTCTGATGAAGAAATGTCATATGAAAGATGCGCCGTCAAAAGTTTCCTAATGGGAGGTGTTTCCGAGACTGAAATCGCAATTTTTGTATGCGATGGACACCAAAAGGTGCTCCTGGCCAGATTCTCCAGGGGCCAGGCGGAGCGGTGGGTCATGGAGATATGTGATAACAAAATTAGAACCCCCTCGCTCTGCTCGTGAAATAAATAAATAAATATTTATATAATTATATAAATAATAATAATAATAATAATAATAATAATAATAATAATAATAATAATAATAATAATAATAATAATGATAATAATATTATAAATAATAATAATAATAATAATAATAATAATAATAATAATAATAATAATAATAATAATAATCATAATAATAATATAAATAATAATAATAATAATAAAATAATAATAATAATAATAATAATAATAATAATAATAATAATAATAATAATGATTATAATAATGATAATAATAATAATGACATGTCATCGAGTTCCTTGTCAGTCCTGTTTTGTTTGAACATCTCTAGTCTGCAACTCTCTTACTGTAATTGTCCTGTCCATCTCCATTTTACTTTCATCTCATTTATACAATCTCCCCAACTTCACTTGCTGCATAATCCATTTTTTTTTTCTTATCTCTCCTCGTTAAACCAAGTATCGATATATTTTTTTTTCGATATTCTAAAGTTTTCATTACACTCCACATTTCCCTTCAAGAATACTTACTTTTAAACTCTACCTTAGTTCAGTCACTCATATCATCAGCATGCCAAATGCCAAAAAACTAAATGGAAATCATATCGACACGTAGGTATTTTTCTCCCATTTCTTTAAGGGCGAGTGGCGTGGCGTGGCCCGGGATTGAGGCAATTTCCGGATGTTTGTCGACTTTGTTCCTACTTCAGTGGCACGTCAAGGGAGAGAGAGAGAGAGAGAGAGAGAGAGAGAAACATTAGATATCTCCTAAATACAATCATAAAATCGTTGTGTATTTAAGAGCGCCGGTAGGTAAAGGATTTAAAGAACAGAAATTCGAAAGAGAGGGAAAAGTGTTCGATCCAATTATAGACAGATATATTGCGTGGGACATTGTTTTTCCATTTTTTGTCCTTTGAGGGGAGAGGGGAGAGCTGGAAATGGGAAGAGGTAGGTAGTAGGAAGAGAGGTGAGGGGAGAGATGGGTAGAAAAGGTTAGTAGCAGGATAGGGGAGGCTATGGGAGAGAGATGAGGGGAAGAGCTGGATACGGGAGAATGTAGGTAGTACGAGAAGTGGGGAGGGGACATGGGAGAGGAGAGGGGTAGGCAGGAACAGTGACAGGGGACACAGGGGAGGGGAGAGCTGAAGTTGGAGAGAGGTGAGGGGAGAGCTGAGTCGTGGACAGTGGTAAGGCGGCGAGGTGAGGGGAAGAGGGTGATCGGGAGAGAGGAAGGACTGAGGGGAGCGCTGTGGCTGGTACGGACAGAAGCGAGGGGAAGAAATGCAAGATAAAAACTCGTACAATGCTCCGATGTTGTCAGCGCCAGCGATACTTGTGAGGGAAGGTATTGGCACCCGTGGCTGCGTCCACTGGCCCTCTGGCACTCCCGCTGCCACGCTCCAGGCCAGCAAAACATTCCGTGCCTCATGCGTTCCGGCGTGAATTAATGCACCTCAGCCTAAATAAGAAGCAAATCAAATAAAAGGAAATGAAAAGAGAAAGTATCATAAAAATCTGAGTAACAACAAGCAACAAGTCATAATGATGGGTAGGTTAAGTTAGATTAGATTAGGATACGTTAGGCTAGGCTAGATTAAGTTAGGATGATTAGGTTAGGTTAGGTTAATTAAGGTCAGGTAGGTCAAGTTAAGTTAGGATATTTTAGGTTAGGTTAAGTTAGGTTGGTTAGGTTAGGTTACGTTAACTAAGGTCAGGTAGGTTAAGTTAGATTAAGATAAGTTAGGTTAGGTTAGGTTAAGTTAGGTTGGTTAGGTTAAGTTAATTAAGGTGAGGTCAGGTCAGCTCAGGTCAGGTTTGTTAGGTTAGGTTGGGTTAATCAGGATAGTTTGGATTAGTTTAGTTTATATTAAGTTAGATTAGATCAGGATAGTTTAGTTTTGTTCAGTTCAGGTTAAGTTAATTTAAAAACGTCATCGATAAACTGAACACAAATCTTCACTCGGCACGCCTGAGTCTCGCTGATCGCGTGTCGTGAGCGGCAAGGCGAAGCAAAAGCCGACCATTATGAAATTAAATGAGAAATTAAGGAAACACGAATCCTGTTTTACCGATTAGCAAAGGAACCCTCATTGCAATTCATGTTTGTTTCCTTAGTGTTGAAACCTTCCCCTCTCCCTCCCCCCCCCCTCCCTCTCTCTCTCTCTCTCTCTCTCTCTCTCTCTCTCTCTCTCTCTCACTCACTTCCTCTCCTCTAAATCCTTCTCTTCTTCCATCCGTCCTTTCTTTTCACTGATTATTTTCCTTCGTCTCCCCTCTGTGTCATTCCCTCCTTCCCTCCTTTCTTTTATTCACCTCTTTTTCCTCCTACCTTTTTAACTTTTCTTCCATTCCTCTCTCCATCTTTCTCTTCCTCCTTCCGGCCTTTGTTCTCATCACTAATTCTTTTCCTTATTGCCTTCTTTCTTTTCCCTCCGTCTCATTCTCTCCTTTCCTCCTTTCTTTCATTTGCCTTTTTTTTTCTTTCCTCCATTCCTTTCCAACTGACTTTTCATTTCTCTCTCATTCCTTCATCCTTCCCTAATTACTTCCTTCATTTCCCTTCCTTCCTTCGTTCCTGCCCTCCATCTTCTTTCCTTCCTTCATTTCTACCTCCACTTTCCTCTTTCTCCTTCTTTCCCGTGTTTTCTCCTCCTCCTCCTCCTCCTCTTTCCCTCTCGCTACGTTTCACGCAACATCTGGTGAAGGAAGAGCAGAGGAAGATTCTCTCTCTCTCTCTCTCTCTCTCTCTCTCTCTCTCTCTCTCTCTCTCTCTCTCTGTACCTTCGTGAGTTTTAAAGTTTCTATTCAAATGAAGTTAAGTTGAGTGAAGAACAATTGCAGTTTTCAAAGGAATTAACTTAATGCTTCATATCAAAGTTTATGAGAGAAACAAAGGCACTGAAGTTTTCAAGTACAGTACATGACGGTGGGAAGTTTTTTTTTTTTATTTTATCTTACTTTATTTTGCCTTTATTGGTCTTCCCATTAAATGTTAAAATAGTGATGAAAGTACGGTGTGCTCTCTCTCTCTCTCTCTCTCTCTCTCTCTCTCTCTCTCTCTCTCTCTCTCTCTCTCTCATCAGTCTGTTTGTCTGCCAATATATCTATTTATTTATTTATTTGCTACTACTACTACTACTACTACTACTACTACGAGAGAGAGAGAGAGAGAGAGAGAGAGAGAGAGAGAAATAATAATAATAATAATGATAATAATAATAATAATAATAATAATAATAATAATAATAATAATAATAATAATTCTATATTTTCATGTAACATGGTTATTCTTAGTTATTCTTACATAAGGTGCAAAATAAAACAAATAAAAAAAGAAAGAAAAGAATGAGGTGCCTAAAATAAAAGGACCTACCTAAGATACAAGATGATCTAAGATAAAACTATTTCAATTTAGATTTAAAGGTTTGCAGGCTCCCCGAGTTGTTGAGAGAAGAGGGCAGATTGTTTCAAAGTTTGTGCCCTGACACAGCAGTGGCCCTCGCCCCTGAGTCAGTGCTGGCTTTGGGTGTGTGCAAGTCACTGAGCTGCCTTGTTGTGCTGCTTGTTTTTTCCATGACACTGGGAAATTTCATGTGCCATTCAGGATATAATCCATATACAACTTTATACATTGTTGTACATTTTTCAAAAGTGTGCTTGTCTTTTACTGTCATGCATTGTAGATCTTTAAATACGGGAGTGACGTAATCATATTTTCTGCGCCCCCCAGTAGCTACTTTAGCTGCTAAATTTTGCAGTTTTTGTATGTTTAGAAGCAGTTTTATTTGTGGAGTCCCATATACTAATGCAATAATTTATTAGGCTGAGCACCACAGACTCTACAATTAATGCCATACTTGGTTTATGAAAATTGTCACTCATTCTGTTGCTATACATCAGTATTCCAATGATTTTCTTATAAAGCTCGGTGATGTGTACATGGAGAAGCATGTATCTGTGGAAAAAACGGCCAGGTTCTTCACATGCGTCACCGGGTGGATATGGTTGCCTTCACAGTTAATGAATGTGTTTGTGGGAATACGTAATAGAATTTGCCTATTGCCAATAAAGATACATTGTGTTTTCTTTAGATTTAGCATAAGACCATTACTAAGAAAATATTGCTTCACATTGTGTAGTGTGTCTTCAGTTTTAGAGATGAGATCCCTGAGATTATTGACAGTGTCAGCCTGTACAAACTGGGTATCATCAGCACACTGGATTAGTGAGCACACGTTTAATTTGTCGTCCAGGTAATTAACGTAAATCGAGAACAGAATGTGGCCAAGCACTGAGCCTTGTGGAATCTCGTAGTCTACATTTAGATTATTAGACTGTGTTGCTCAAGCGTACCGACTGTGTTCTGTCTTTCATGTAACTTAAACCAGACGTTGTCTGTATTGAGTTTAATGCATTTACTTAGTAGAATCTCGTGGCTAACACTGTCAAAGGCTTTCGACAGATCACACAAAGTCAAAATTATTACTTTCTTTTGGTCCATGTTGCCACATATTTTATCAGTGATAGTAGAGAGAGCAGTTTCTGTTGATAGTTTTGGCCAAAATCCGTGTTGTGTGTTAGATATCAAGTGATTAAGTTCCAGAAATTTAATTACCTGATTAGCAAGTACTTTTTCTAATATTTTAGAGACAATGGATAAGAGTGAAATTAACCGAAAATTGCTTGGGTCGCTCGAGTCTCCGCTCTTAAAAATGGGGATTATAAGGTCATGTTTCCAGGCTGTGGGAAAGACGTCTTTAACTACTGAGGTAGTGATTATTCAAGGAATATGCGAGGCTATTATAGAAAGAGCATCCTTTATAAATTTCTTGGGAATGCCATCACTGCAAACAGAACTGGTTTCGTTCATGTCTTTTATCATGAGGATAACAGTGTCAGTGTCTGCTGGTTGAGGCCTGAAGGTGCTGTCCTCACCACTCATCCCAGAGGCTACATTCTCACAGATAGAATATTGCACATTTTCACAGTGGATGAGTTCCTGAGTTTTAGTATATGAATTATTACCAACATTAGCAAAATAAGAATTAAATTCCTTGGCTTTGTCGAGTACATTATCAAAATTAGAGGTAATGGAAATGTTTTTAGTGTTAGGGACTGTTTCTGTAATAGTTTTCCATGTTTTTTTTAAAATGCTGCCTTTATTGTTGAGAAAGTCATCGTGATAATATTTTGCTTTGCACTCACCAATGAGGGTTTTAACTGGTTTGTTTTCCTGTTTGTATTGTTGTTGCAGATGAGCGTTATGCCCATCGTATTTTAGTTTTGCTCGAGTAATATTTCCAATATTCATAGCTTCCTGGATTGAGTTGCTCGTCCATGGTGCAAATGGTCTTGTGATTTCTTTAGTAACAAGGGGCACATTCGTTTAAACAGTTAATAAAATTTGCGTTAAAAATATCTACATGCGTATTTACGTCGTCTGTACTTAAAACCATATGAAAATTGTGCGTCTTCTGAAGAAGCCTAAAACAAAATTTCTCTTTGGTATGATGACCAACGTGTGGAAATGTTGGAATAGCTGGCGATCTCTTAGGTTTGCTGATATCTGTCATAATACTTGTGAGGTGATGATCAGCAGTCTGTTGTGGCACAGCATCACAGGAGCATACAGTGTCGGGCTTGTTAGTAATAGCAAGATCTGATAAAGAGTTGAAGATGTTGGCGTAACCCTCGTTGGTTTATCATTTACTTGAGTTAACTTGTTGCTCTTTATGATCTTAGATATCTTGCTATTACCAACAAGTAAGTTGTCATTGAAATCACACATTATAAAGAATGTCTTATTCTTCGTACTAATTAATCTAAACATGTCTTGTATGCATTCAAAAGCAGTGGCAGAGGCTTTACAGTGTGGGTACATGCAACCAATTATTATGGCTGGCTGCTTCCAGAAATCTTCAATGTCCACTTGTTTGGGGACGTTCAAGTTAATGATATTGAGTGTTAAGACATTCTTTACATAGATACATACACATACATAAATACATAGATACATACACCGCCTCGCCGCCGCTGTGTGTGTATGTACTGGTAGTAGGGGCGCCCTCCTCGTTACCCCATCATGTCTTGCTCCCTTTGTCGCTGGCCTGCTGGGTTTATAATAGAAAGGGGCTCGTCGTTGGAATGCAGGGCGGGGCTGGGAGGTAGTGAGGGAGCTCTGGGGAGCTCTGTGAGTCGAGGCGTTGCGGGCGTATGATCTGCCTTGTTGACTTGGCCTGATGTGAATGCGTGAGGCAGCCTGACGTTCTTGGGATAATGGGCGGTGCTCAGCGTTCTCAGCAGGTGCTCTGGTTCCCAGTGTGGAGTTGTCGCAATCCACGGACCTTTTTTTTCTTTTCGTTGTGCTTTATGTGTGTTAATATTTTTTTCATTAATATTTTTCTTGACTTCTTCCCAGTGTGTGCAAAGACAGAAGTGTGGGTGTTGCTTTTTAATGGTGCTCAGTAGCTTGATTACACCCAGCCTATTCAGTTCTGGTGGGAATTTTTTTCCATGTCAAAGCACACATCATCAACCTCACCTGTGCTAAGTATGAATGCAGGGGCAGTTTTAATGGTATTTATTCCATTAGCTTCACCCCATTTCATTAAATGCTCGTTTCAGTCAAGTGTTTTTGCTTGTACTTCCTGAGTCATGGGTGGTGGCACGAGCTGACACACATGCACCTTCATAGCACTAACTTTTTTCCTTCAATGCTGCGATCAAACAGTCTAAATTGTTTAGTATTGCTGTAGGTGTACACGGAGCATGGATGGGGAAGAGGACCCGTTCGCAATACACCACCTCTCTCTGCCCCGATTTGCGCCTCCTGGCTGTGGCTGGCGCGACACCCCACGATCTGCAATCTAAATTCACCAAACAGAAGACTACGGCTGACATTCCTGTAAGGTTCCTTATAATTATTCAAATATCCATCCATTTTCTCGACTGCGATAGCTCAAAAGGAATCCAAATAAATTAATTATCTATTTTAGGCGGAAAATTAACCCTCCATTGGTTTTACAGGGAAGTTTTAAGGGTAAGTAAATTATATTAATTCTCCCTACCAATATTGAACATAATAATGCATTACATTTCAATAGAAGATATTTTACGCGAGTTTCCCTTCTAATACTCTGAAATAGCTGACGTTTTTCTTTCCGTCCCGGGAGTTTTAAGGGGGAGCCTCACTAAATCGAGTAAATTATTCCCATTTTCTTTCCCACGGTGCCTCGAGGTGCCAATCATTTATTATTTATTTAAAGATGGGTACTACATTAGCCTGCCTCCACATTACTGGTAGCTCACCTGACTCAGTGATTTCCTAAAGACAGAAACTAACGGCTCACTAATAACCTCTTTGCATTCCTTAAGTACTCTGGGATATATTTCATCAGGTCCTGGTGTCTTCAACTTTTTAGCCTATCTATCTCCTGTTCCACTATCTCCCTAGTTATGGAAATATCTGTCAGGTTCTCATTCTCATCTGCTCTAAACATCTGTTCACTATCTGGCATATCCTGCATGTTTTCCTGGGTGAAGATAGTTAATAGATACTCATTCAGAAGTTTACTAATCTCCTCCCCAGAACTAACCAGCTCCCCATCTGCTGCCTTTAATGGACCTATAGTATCCTTATTCTTCGTCCTGTATACCTGATAAAGTACCTTGGGATCCGTCTTCGCCTGGCTGGCTACCTTTAATTCATAACTGCTCTTAGCTTTCCTCGTTAACTTCCTGACTGTTTTAACTAATTCATTATACTGTGACCTTAAAACTTCTTCACCTGCCCTTAATCTCTTATATATACTTCTCTTACGCCCTATATAATGTTTTAACCTAGCAGTCATCCATTTTGAGTCATTCTTCTGTGATCTTATTGCCCTACAGGGATATTTGCTAACTGACCTGTATGAACTTTATCTACGAAATATCTACACAATTTATCTACATTTACCTCACCTAATCCCCTCATCTCGGCCCTTACCATCCTCCCCACTCCCTCATCTACTCGTCTCGACCTCACCTTTCTCATTTCAGCATAACCTGACCTTCCAACATGCTCACACCTATCTCCCCCTCCCTCTCTCCTCCGCCCCTTGCGGACACATCTTCCCTCCTCTTGTCCTACACTCTCACACCTCACCTCACCTCTCTCATCTTGCCTTCTCTCTCTCAACTCCATTCCGGACCTGAACTCACCCTGCATCCGTTGCCAGTCCACTCCTTGGAGGTACCTTTTTAATTCCTCGAAATCTGCTCTCCTAAAGTCAAGTATTTTACTAGTGTTTTTGCTTCTAAAAGTTTCTTCCCATTTTAAATTGTACCTGATTTCCCTATGATCACTGTTACCTAGCTGTCCTCCAACCTCTACCTGCGTGACTGTGGGTGGTATAGACATACTGTTAAATTCTGAGCCATCCTTGCTAGCAATGTGTATTAGGCGAGTAGGACAGGGAATAAAACGTGTGAGTCCTAAGACAGCTGGAGCAGAACTAAAGTGTACCTCACCTGCTATTTATTTCATTGGCTTCGACACAGATTAAAAATACACAGTGTGAAACCCCAAAACCCCGAACATCTGAGTAACTCAATTGAACCCCGAATAAACCCACCAACGTATCATTATGTTTCGGACCCAACACCCCCACTGAAACTAATGATGGGTATATACAATACAACACACATTAAATCAATACACACTCCTGTTTTAACTATCTACACACCCATAATAACTTTACTGAAATCACAAAGCTTTACTTTAGGTACAGGTTTAGTGAACATATCAGCAATATTTTGATCAGATGGTACATAGTTAAGTTGCACTACACCTCTCTGAACCTCTATCCTAATAAAATGGTATCTAATATCTATGTGCTTTGATCTCTGATGCTGGACAGGGTTTTCAACTAATTTTATGGCACCTTGGTTATCACAGTGTATAGTACATGTCATTACATAGATCAGACTTCCAACTAATCCTCTATACATATTGATATCAGCCAGTTTTGATTCACTAGAACTAATACATACTTTGTTCACATCCATGTTACAAGGAGTATAGGCAGGTTTACAATGTTGCATACCAAATTTCTCAAGGATCTTTTCCACATATTTAGTTTGATTCATTTTAATTACATTATCATCACACACAAACTGTATACCTAGATACCAGGAAATTTTGCCTAGATCTTTCATCCTAAATTTATCACCCAGACTTTCCTTCATGTTCTTCAATTTTGCATCACTGCTGGCCGCAATTATTATGTCATCAACCCAAACTAATACATTGGTTACCTCATCATCAGTAATTCTGGTATAAAGACATGGGTCAGCAAATGACTGAGTTAAACTTAGGTCAACCAAATATGAGTGCAACAGTGAACTCCAATTTCTACCACTTTGTTTGAGACCATACAAGGATTTCTTTAATTTGTACACCAACTTCTCGCCACCATTACCCTCCACACAGAAACCCTTGGGTTGTTCAACATAAATTTCACAATCAATAGGTGCATTTAAGTAGGCAGTTTTTACATCCATTTGATGAACAACCAGGTCATGTTGTACAGCCAACTGCATTAAAGTTCTTACAGATGTGATCCTAGTAGTTGGGGAAAATGTTTCGTGATAATCTATACCTGCCTCCTGAGAGTAACCCTTAGCAACAAAACGAGCCTTGTACTTTGTCTCATTGTTAGGGTTAAACTTCAGGTCATATACCCACCTACTTCCCACAGCTTTTCTACCTTCAGGCAAAGTAGTAAGCTCAAAAGTCTCATTATCCTTTAGAGCTTTCATTTCCAATTCCATAGCTTCTCGCCATTTATCAGAATCAGGAGATGCAATAGCATCTTGATATGTATAAGGTACACTGGCTAGTTTATAGCAATAGTCAACAGTACAATTCACAATACTATCCAAAGCCTCATCCATTTCATCACCAACAATACAGTCACCAAAATATATGGGTTTACGTTTTACTCTTTCTGACCGCCTTAAACACACACTGTCCTCTGTTTGGTTACCAACTTCTGGGCTAGCTTCAGTGTCAGTACTACGTGTTGTAGTCCAGTCACATTCACTACCCCATGCTACATCTGAACTTACATCTACGCTAGGCCTGGTAAATTTGACACATCCAACTTTCCTTACTGTACCAGTCTTTGGAAAATATACAAGGTATGCTGGACTAGACTTATCATAGCCTACAAAAATTCCATCCTCACTCGGGGCACCAAGTTTTTTCTTCTGTTGTACATAGGCATAACATACAGAACCAAAAATGTGCATATTACTAATATTTGGCTTTTTACCTGCAAAAGCCTCGAATGGAGTCTTCTTAATCCTAAGGTTATAACATCTGTTTCTAATGTAAGCAGAGGCCATAACGGCATACGTCCACAGAAACTTTGGCAGACCAGACTCTATTAGTAAACATCTGGCCATTTCAAAAAGAGTACGCCAGCCTCTTTCAGCGGTACCATTTTGGTGAGGTGAGTAGGGAGAAGACATTTCATGCTTGATTTTATTTTCCACGAGTAAATCTGCGAATGCATTAGAAGTAAATTCCGTACCTTCATCACTTCTGAGACATTTCACTGAGCCATAGGGAGAAATGTCTGCTATGAAATGCTTAGTTGCCTGTAAGATGTCACACTTATATTTGAGGAAGTATATCATGATAAGACCGGAGTAATCATCAACAAAACTGAGTGCATACTTAAAACCGTCCTTGGCAACAGGATCAATGGGACCAGCTAGGTCACAGTGTACCATATCTAGTTTAGCTTTTGAACGCTCATCAGCTTGTCAGTTTAGAAAACTGAGTCATTTTCCCTTTAACACAAATGCCACAATCAAAGTCCTTTTTGTCACTAATTTTCATCCCGTTCACTACACCTTCAAGTTTCAAAATATCACTCACATTACAATGACCGAGAATTTCATGCCACTGTCTCAATGTATAGGACGCCCTATTTGAACACACAGTATTGTTTAAGAAATACAGTCTACCATGCTTAACTATGTCAAACTTTGTACCGTTTGTAGAT
>NW_026973754.1:362500-377892 GCF_035594125.1 Scylla paramamosain
CACGTCGACAGTGATTGCGACTCAGATTTAAGAAAAGAACAGACAGTAGACCAGAATGAAGTTTGTAGTGGTCGAGATCCTAAATCAGAAGACTTAAAGCAAAATGATCATGATTCCGTAATGGTAAATGTAGACGAAGAATGTTCCAGGAAAGCGGAGTGTGATGGACCGGAAGAGTCAGTGTCAAGTGACGCTGTTCAAGAGACTACACAAAAATTAACTTCCCGGGTTTTCAGCCTTTCTTCCAACATGAAGACTTACGGTAAGTACGTCCACACTTCATGTAGAACGAAATTTGACTATTAAGGCAAAATTTAATGATACGTTTCTTATGATGTTAGTAAGTCCTTTTATTCAGGTCTTTTTATATACTTGATTTCTTGCAAATAAGAATTTATAATTAAAAAAGGTTGTTCGCTATACCTTTTGAAATCATAACTATTTGGATAGTACTGTTCTAATATTTTTTGTCGGTCGCGTCACTATTTCATCAGTGCCACAGTAGTGTACTTGAGTTGTTTACTTACCTGTACCTTACGACACCCTCCCTTTATCTCCCTCCACGCACCGCACGCATAGTCTCATCTGACGGAGGACGCTGGATTCGGATCCTGCAGCGCACACACCTGGCATTCTGTCCTCGCCTTGGCTGGAACTTGAACCGTGAGTGAACCGGAGCCTGAGAAGCGAAAGTTCAAAGCAAGAGAGAAAGAGAGAGAGAGAGAGAGAGAGAGAGAGAGAGAGAGAGAGAGAGAGAGAGAGAGAGAGAGAGAGAGAGAGAGAGAGAGAATGATGATTTAAACTATACAAGAAAAATATTGCAATAGACTTTTTTTTATCACTCGGAATTCTAGAAATATTTCGGTTCAATCGTGACTGGACTGGGTGGGAGGTAGCGTGGCGGTGTGGTGTTGGGATGTATTGATGGTGATGGATACCGGTCCTGCAGAAAAGGTGGTAGTCATGGCGGTGGATACCTGTCCTGAAGGACAGGTGGTGGCAGTGGATACCCATCCAGCAGGGCAGGTGGTGGCAGTAGATACCCGTCCACAGGACAGGTGGTGGTAGTAGATACCCGTCCAGCAGGACAGGTGGTGGCGGTGGATACCCGTCCAGCAGGACAGGTGATGGTAATGGCGGTGGATACCCGTCCAGCAGGACAGGTGGTGGCGGTGGATACCCGTCCAGCAGGACAGGTGATGGTAATGGCGGTGGATACCCGTCCAGCAGGACAGGTGGTGGCGGTGGATACCCGTTCAACAAGACAAGTGATAGTCATAGCGGTGGATACCCGCCCTGCAGAACAGATGGTTGCGGTGAATACTCGTCCTGCAGGACAGGCGGTGGCGGTGGATACCCGCTCTGCAGGACAGTGGTGGCGGTAGATAACCGTCCAGCAGGACAGGTGATGGTCATGGTGGTGGATACACGTCCAGCAGGACAGGTGGTGGCGGTGGATACCCGTCCAGCATGACAGGTGATGGTCAAGGCGCTAGATACCCGCCCTGCAGGACAGGTGGTGGCGGTGGATACCCGTTCAGCAGGACATGTGATGGTCATGGCGGTTGATACCCGTCCAGCAGGACAGGTGATGATCATGGCGGTGGATACTCGTCCAGCAGGAAAAGCGGTGGCGGCGGATACCCGTCCAGCAGGACAGGTGGTAGTCATGGCGGTGGATACCCGTCCAGCAAGACAGGAGGTGGCTGTGAATACCCGTCAAGCAGGACAGGTGGTGGCGGTGAATACCCGTCAAGCAGGACAGGTGGTGGCGGTGGATACCCGTCCAGCAGGATAGGTGATGGTCATGGCGGTGGATACCCGGCCTGCAGGACAGGTGGTGGCAATGGATACCCGTCCAGCAGGACAGGTGGTGGCAGTGGATACCCGTCCAGCAGGACAGGTGGTGGCAGTGAATACCCGTCCAGCAGGACAGGTGGTAGCGGTGGATGCCCGTCCAGCAGGACAGGTGATGGTCATGGCGGTGGATACCCGTCCAGGTGATGACAGTGAATACTCGTCCAGGCGATGGCAGTGAATACCTGTACCGCAGGACAGGTGGTGGCCGTGGATAACCTTCCCGCAGGACAGGTAGTGGAGGTGAATACCCGTCCAGCAGGACAGGTGGTGGCGGTGGATACTCGTCCTGCAGGACAGGCGGTGGCGGTGGATATCCGTCCAGCAGGACAGGTGATGGTCATGGCGGTGGATACCCGGCCTGCAGGACAGGTGGTGGCAGCCGGCCTGCAGGACAGGTGGTGGCAGAGGATACCCGTCCAGCAGGACAGGTGGTGGCAGTGGATACCCGTCCAGCAGGACGGTGGATGACTGTCCAGGAGGACAGGTGATGGTCATGGCGGTGGATACCCATCCAGCAAGACAGGTGGTGGCGGTGGATTCCTGTCCAGCAGGATAGGTGGTGGTAATGGATACCAGCCCTGCAGGACAGGTGGTGGCGGTGGATACCCGTCCAGCAGGACACGTGATGGTCATGGCGATGGATACCCGCCCTGTAGGACAGGTCGTGGCGGTGGATACCCGTTCAGCAAGACAGGTGATGGTCATGGCGGTGGATACCCATCCAGCAGGACAGGTGATGGTCATGGCGGTGGACACTCGTCCAGCAGGACAAGTGGTGGCGGTGGATAACCGTCCAGCACGACAGGTGATGGTCATGGCGGTGGCTACCCGTCCAGAAGGACAAGTGGTGGCGGCGGATACCTGTTCAGCAGGACAAGTGGTAGTCATGGCGGTGGATACCCGTCCAGCAAGACAAGTGGTGGCTCTGCATAACCATCCAGCAGGACAGGTGGTGGCGGGGGATACCCATCCAGAAGGATAGGTGGTAGTCATGGCGGTGAATACCCTTCCAGCAAGATAGATGATGGTCGTGGCGGTGGATACCCGCCCTGCAGAACAGGTGGTGGCGGTGGATTCCCGTCCAGCAGGACAGGTGGTAGTCATGGCGGTGGATATCCGTCCAGCAGGACAGGTGGCAGTCATGGCCGTGGATACCCGTCCAGCAGGATAGGTGATGGTCATGGCGGCGGGTATGGTGGATACCCGCCCTGAATGACACATGGTGGCAATAGATACCCGTCCAGCAGGACAGGTGGTGGCAGTGGATACCCGTCCAGCAGGACAGGTGGTGGCGGTGGATGCCCGTCCAGCTGGACAGATGGTGGTTATGGCGGTGGATACCCGTCTAGCAGGACAGGTGATGGCATTGAATACCAGCCCAGTAGGACAGGTGATGGCATTGAATACCAGTCCAGCAGGACAGGTGATGGCAGTGAATACCCGTCCCGCAGGACAGGTGGTGGCCGTGAATAACCTTCCAGCATGACAGGTAGTGGCGGTGAATACCCATCCAGCAGGGCAGGTGGTGGCGGTGGATACCCGTCCAGCAAGACAGGTGGTGGCGTTGGATTCCTGTCCAGCAGGATAGGTGGTGGTAATGGATACCGGCCCTGCAGGACAGGTGGTAGCGGTGGATACCCGTCCAGCACGACAGGTGATGGTCATGGCGGTGGATACACGTCCAGCAAGACAGGTGGTGGCTGTGAATACCCGTCAAGCAGGACAGGTGGTGGCGGTGAATACCCGTCCAGCAGGACAGGTGGTGGCGGTGGATACTCGTCCTGCAGGACAGGCGGTGGCGGTGGATACCCGTCCAGCAGGACAGGTGGTGGCGGTGGATTCCTGTCCAGCAGGACAGTTGATGGTCATGGCGGTGGATACCCGGTCTGCAGGACAGGTGGTGGCAAAGGATACCCGTCCAGCAGGACAGGTGGTGGCAGTGGATACCCGTCCAGCAGGACAGGTGGTGGCGGTGGATGACTGTCCAGGAGGACAGGTGATGGTCATGGCGATGGATACCCATCCAGCAGGACAGGTGGTGGCGGTGGATTCCTGTCCAGCAGGACAGGTGATGGTCATGGCGGTGGATACCCGCCCTGCAGGACAGGTCGTGGCGGTGGATACCAGTTCAGCAGGACGGGTGATGGTCATGGCGGTGGATACCCATCCAGCAGGACAGGTGATGGTCATGGCGGTGGATACCCGTCCAGAAGGACAAGTGGTGGCGGCGGATACCCGTTTAGCAGGACAGGTGGTAGTCATGGCGGTGGATACCCGTCAAGCAAGACAGGTGGTGGCTTTGCACAACCATCCAGTAGGACAGGTGGTGGCGGTGGATACCCATCCAGCAGGACAGGTGGTAGTCATGACGGTGAATACCCTTCCAGCAAGATAGATGATTGTCGTGGCGGTGGATACCCGCCCTGCAGGACAGGTGGTGGCGGTGGATACCCGTCCAGCAGGACAAGTCGTAGTCATGGCGGTGGATACCCGTCCAGCAGGACAGGTGATGGTCATGGCGGTGGATACTCGTCCAGAAGGACAAGTGGTGGCGGCGGATACCCGTTTAGCAGGACAGGTGGTAGTCATGGCGGTGGATACCCGTCAAGCAAGACAGGTGGTGGCTTTGCACAACCATCCAGTAGGACAGGTGGTGGCGGTGGATACCCATCCAGCAGGACAGGTGGTAGTCATGGCAGTGAATACCCTTCCAGCAAGATAGATGATTGTCGTGGCGGTGGATACCCGCCCTGCAGGACAGGTGGTGGCGGTGGATACCCGTCCAGCAGGACAAGTGGTAGTCATGGCGGTGGATACCCGTCCAGCAGGACAGGTGGCAGTCATGGCGGTGGATACCCGTCCAGCAGGATAGGTGATGGTCATGGCAGCGGGTATGGTGGATACCCACCCTGCAGGACAGATGGTGGCAATAGATACCCGTCCAGCAGGACAGGTGGTGGCAGTGGATACCCGTCCAGCAGGACAGGTGGTGGCGGTGGATGCCCGTCCAGCTGGACAGGTGGTGGTCATGGCGGTGGATACCCGTCTAGAAGGACAAGTGGTGGCGGCGGATACCCGTTTAGCAGGACAGGTGGTAGTCATGGCGGTGGATACCCGTCAAGCAAGACAGGTGGTGGCTTTGCACAACCATCCAGTAGGACAGGTGGTGGCGGTGGATAGCCATCCAGCAGGACAGGTGGTAGTCTTGGCGGTGAATACCCTTCCAGCAAGATAGATGATTGTCGTGGCGGTGGATACCCGCCCTGCAGGACAGGTGGTGGCGGTGGATACCCGTCCAGCAGGACAAGTGGTAGTCATGGCGGTGGATACCCGTCCAGCAGGACAGGTGGCAGTCATGGCGGTGGGTACCCGTCCAGCAGGATAGGTGATGGTCATGGCGGCGGGTATGGTGGATACCCGCCCTGCAGGACAGATGGTGGCAATAGATACCCGTCCAGCAGGACAGGTGGTGGCAGTGGATACCCGTCCAGCAGGACAGGTGGTGGCGGTGGATGCCCGTCCAGCTGGACAGGTGGTGGTCATGGCGGTGGATACCCGTCTAGCAGGACAGTTGATGGCATGGAATACCAGTCCAGCAGGACAGGTGATGGCAGTGAATACCCGTCCCGCAGGACAGGTGGTGGCCGTGAATAACCTTCCAGCATGACAGGTAGTGGCGGTGAATACCCATCCAGCAGGACAGGTGGTGGCGGTGGATACCCGTCCAGCAAGACAGGTGGTGGCGGTGGATTCCTGTCCAGCAGGATAGGTGGTGGTAATGGATACCCGCCCTGCAGGACAGGTGGTGGCGGTGGATACCCGTCCAGCAGGACAGGTGATGGTCATAGCGGTGGATACCCGGCCTTCAGGACAGGTGGTCGCTGTGGATATCCGTCCAGCAGGACAGGTGATAGTCACGGCGGTGGATACCCGCCCTGCAGGACAGGTGGTGGCGGTGGATACCCGTTCAGCGGGACAGGTGATGTTTATGGCGGTAGATACCCATCCAGCAGGACAGGTGATGGTCTGGCGGTGGACACTCGTCCAGCAGGACAAGTGGTGGCGGTGGATACCCGTCCAGCACGACAGGTGATGGTCATGGCGGTGGATACCCGTCTAGTAGGACAAGTGGTGGCGGGGGATACCCATCAAGCAGGACAGGTGGCAGTCATGGCGGTGGATATCCGTCCAGCAGGATAGGTGATGGTCATGGCGGCGGGTATGGTGGGTACCCGCCGCCCTGCAGGACAGATGGTGGCAATAGATACCCGTCCAGCAGGACAGGTGGTGGCAGTGGATACCCATCCAGCAGGACAGGTCGTGGCGGTGGATGCCCGTCCAGCTGGACAGGTGGTGGTCATGGCGGTGGATACCCGTCTAGCAGGACAGGTGATGGCATTGAATACCAGTCCAGCAGGGCAGGTGATGGCAGTGAATACCCGTCCCGCAGGACAGGTGGTGGCCGTGGATAACCTTCCAGCATGACAGGTAGTGGCGGTGAATACCCGTCCAGCATGACAGGTGGTGGCGGTGGATACTCGTCCTGCAGGGCAGGCGGTGGCGGTGGATACCCGCCCTGCAGGACAGTGGTGGCGGTAGATACCCTTCGTACAGGACAGGTGGTGGCGGTGAATACACGTCCTACAAGGACAGATGGTGGCGGTGGATACCCGTCCTGCAGTACAGGTGATGTTCATGGCGGTGGATACTCGTGCAGCACGACAGGTGATGGTCGTCGCGGTTTATACCCGTCCTACAGGACAAGTGATGGCGGTGGATACCCGTCCTACAGGTCAGGTGGTGGCGGTGGATACCCGTCCTACAGGACAGGTGGTGGCGGTGGATACCCGTCCTACAGGACAGGTGGTGGCGGTGGATACCCGTCCTGCAGGACAGGTGATGGTCATGGCGGTGGATATCCGTCCTACAGGACAGGTGGTGGCGGTGTATACCCGCCCTGCAGGACAGGTGATGGTCGTGGCGGTGGATACCTATCCTGCAGGACAGGTGGTGGTGGTGGACACCGGCCCGTTCCGCAGAATTGACTTCCAATATCATTCTCCCTCCACTGAGGTGCTGTGGTTCAGGAGTACTCCTTCTTTTCATTTGACGGTCTCCTTTCCAATGTTCTGTGTTTTCACTGAAGGACGCCCTTCACGAAGTGGATGACGTCCATCGTGTCTATTGTGTGAGGATGCGTCAGATTTTCTCTTAGTTTATTCTAGTTTTGCTGTTCCCTGGTGGCTTGCCTCGTGACTCCCTGAACTGATAATTTAGTCCCTAAACTATCAGTCGTCCCTGGCAGCGGCCGACTCTGCCCTGGTGCAGGCATACTGCTGGGCTGAGTCCCACTTGGGGAACCTCGCCCTGGTCTGTGCGATCCTCACCCCCTCCTGCTACGAGAGCTGGACGTTGGGGTAAACAAACTTTTTATCGTATAAAACGATTTTAAAATTAAATCCTTATTGTGATCCTCATCGGTGCGACAAGACATTTGTAGATTGAGTGAAGAGAGATGGTGAGGAAGGGATCGCAGGTTTGGGGCGTGAAGGGTGAGGAGAGAGAAGGCACGGTGTGTGGAAGGTTTGTTTGGAGGGGCTGTTTTGCCATAACAGGAAGGTGTGGCTTTAAGAAGAAGAAGAAAGTGAAGCAGCAGCAGCATAAAAAAAGAGAGTGCACGTGTGTGTGCAGATTTAACTGGGGCTTAAGAAAAAATAAATAAAATAAATAATTGGAAATTGATTGTAGTGTGTATACTTTATATGCACATTGTCACTACTACTACTAGCCTACTGGCTCCTTTTAGCTGCTTCTTATTAATTCTCTCTTCCAGCATTATTGTAACTATAAATCTCTCTTCCAGCATTATTCTAGCTATAACAAGAATTTATAATAATTAGGAGAATATTGATGACGTGGTAAGCATGATGGCAAATATTTACATCTTTGTTTCTTCCATATATCGCTTTATATTACTTCCAAGGTTTTCCTTCTGCGTTTGTTCCTTTTCTTTCTTTCAGGCTCAGAGTGAGCATCGTAGGAATGGCAGCCGTCTTGATAGACTTGTAAAAACTGGGAACACCACCGACAGCTTCAGCAGGTCCTGGCACTGGTTCTTCAGTGTTGAGTGGCAACCGTTCATTTGACAAAGAATAGCTGTTTCAAGGGTTTAGGGAAAAAAGTTTTAGTTACAAGTTTGTTCACATTTTGTCTGCTCGTGTGTGGAAGTAATTTCGCAGTCTGTCAGTAGCACATCGGACTGCCCTCCGTCTTGGATCACTGAGCTGCTGCATTTATTTATTTTTTTCAGGTCACTTTATGTTTGCTCTAGAACAAATCTTAGAAGTTATATGAGTAACTAATGTCCTTGAATTCATTGTTATTTTCATTTGTTTATTTATTTATTTATTTTTTTCTTCTTCTTCATCATCATCTTCTTTTTCTTCTTTTTCTTCTTTTTTTTCTTCTTCTTCTTCTTCTTGTTTTTTGTTCTTCCGCTTCTTCTTTTTCTTCTTCTTCTTCTTCTTCTTCTTCTGCTTCTTCTTTTTTTTCTTTTTTTTTTCTTCTTCTTCTTATTATTATTATTATTCTGCTTCTTTTTTTTCTTTTTTTTCTTTTTCTTCTTCTTCTTATTCTTATTCTTCTGCTTCTTCTTCTTTTTCTTTTTTTTTTCTTCTTCTTCTTCTTATTATTATTCTTCTGCTTCTTCTTCTTCTTCTTCTTATTATTATTATTATAATTATTGTTATTATTATTATTATTATTATTGTTCTTCTTCTTCTTATTATTATTATAATTATTGTTATTATTATTATTATTATTATTGTTGTTGTTATTATTATTATTATTATTGTTGTTGTTGTTCAGACATTCCGACAAGCTGGAGGAGGAGGTGAGAAGAAATACAAGTGTTGGGAGGTGAGTTTATTCCCGACTAGTTCCCCTGAAGAAGCTTGTGCGAAGCTAGTCGGGAATAAACTATCCTCCCAGCACTTGTGTTTCTTCTCACCTCCTCCTCCATTATTAGCATCATTATATTCCGGAATTACTAGTAAGTAGTGACGTCAGTAAATTTGCGAATGACACCAAATTACGAAGATAAGACAGGACTGGATAGAAAGTATGATTGGACAGAAAAGTGTGAAATGAAATTCGATATCAATGAGGTAGCGTTCTCTACGTAAGAAGTAAGAGAGAGAGAGAGAGAGAGAGAGAGAGAGAGAGAGAGAGAGAGAGGGATGCACAATATATAACAGCAGCTTAAAGGCCAGGGAGATAGCTAAATCTTCGAGAGAGAGAAAACAAAGTGATACTACAAGTCTGCGGCCTATAAAACAGTGCATTTAGTGCTTTGATAAGGCCTCTCTTACATTACGGTGTACAGTTGTGGCTGTGCAAAGAAGAGTGACTAGGATGATCCAGGGACTGAAAAAAAAAAAAAAAAAGCTAGTCACTGGAATGGTGTAGGGTGCGTGGTGATACGATAGAGGTATTTCGATATCATTAAGGTAGGCTTTACCTCCTCATACGGTGTTCCATCCCTCGAAGTAATAATAATGATAATAATAATAATAATGATAATAATAATAATAATAATAATAATAATAATAATAATATTAAGTGAATTGATAAGTAAATACATCCGCCAATTCATGATGACTTAAGATTTCTCGGCCTGGGTGCTGGACCTTACAAGTCTCTTGATACTTCATCTCCTTGCTATTCTTGTCATGTGCCTTACCCGAATAGAATGGCTGGCGGGGGGGAGGGGGGGAAAGGTGACAGGCGAGGTGCAGGCTGAGGGTCATGGCAGGGTTAGTTGGGAGAGCTCAGCCCCAGTGAACGCTCGTGTGTGTCAGCTGAAGGACACCAACACTGCCCGGTGATCCATCTGGGTGGTGCCAAGCGAGGAACATGTACTGGTGTTTTGGTGAGTAGATTAGGTAGTGGTGATACGAAGAGATTTAACAATACGGCCCTTAGATGTTCTTCCATATGATGTATGCTAACAATCGTGTGTGTGTGTGTGTGTGTGTGTGTGATGGGAATAAGGTACCTAAGTTTGTTAGTGAACACGTACTATTATTTAGTATACTATCATTTGCTCCTTTACTTTACTGAAAACAGTACGGTTCATATTGAAAGCATGTTATAAAACTACATTGTGGTTTGTAAGCATGAACTCTGCCGTCTCCCATCGTCTGCAGCAGTGACTACGTGAGGTGGAGACTAAAGGAAGGGGAGTAGGGGAGCTGCCAGGTGCCTCCACACGCCCCACAATTGCACGAGTGAACATTCTTTTCTTGTTCTTTCACAACATCCTCACTTTATTTTACCAACCGTGATTCAAGTAAGAGAGAAATCTGTTACGTGTGAGCATACACTGAACTGTAGGGGATGGACCATGAAGGGGTGTTGCTCACACTAACAATGGAAGGGTTAAAAGAAAAGAGAAAAGGAGACATTTTAACTGCTACTTAATATCTTAAAGTTAACCCTTTAAATTAAGTAACAATACAAAATTGAAGATTATTTAAGTAAGTAAAAGTAAGTAACAAGGAGTGGCAATCTGAACTGGACTGAATAACTTAAAAGACTGGTTCAGTTAATAACTTAAGCCAAGTTAGTAAGTAAAATGCATATAGATACAAATTACAAAAATAAACACCTTTACATATACATAATAGAAAATAAATATAAATGTGTTTGTGTGTGTGTGTGTGTGTGTGTTTATGTGTGTGTGTGTGTGGGTGTGTAACACTGGTGTAACTCTTACCACCGCTCCCGAGTGTATATGAGGCTCCCAGCGTATGCCAAGGCGACCTCAGAGCTGTAGCGACCCTTGGAGGAGACTGAAGCTCGATGGAACTCCACCCCTCGTTATCGGCTTGGTAGCCTGCTAGAGGTCACGTATCCAGTATGCCTCAAGCTATACACGTGGCAGCGCCACGAGTTGAGAGGCAGGCACCTGGTTCCGTGGTAGAGTAGTCACGTGTGTGACATTCCCCCCTTCTTAGGATGACGCAGAAGGAATGACTCTGCGTCATTAGAGAAGTGAGGTGGTTCCTGTCCCGTGAAGGTTGATTCCACCAGAACGTCGGTAGATGGTTCTTCTGGCCGTGCTCGGCCCTCGGCTGCCTCCATCGACCGGTTCACAAGGCACGACTGCATCCCCGGCAACAGGATCCTAGGGTCCTCAGGGTCGCGACGGGTAGTGATGCGAGGCGTAGTGGGAAGGCGAGACAAAGTGTCAGCAAGGCAGTTGTCCAGTCCCTTAGTATGGTGCATTTCAATGAGGTAAGGCTGGAGCTGTAGAGACCACCGTAGCAGACGTTGGTTAGTGAAGCGGTTCCTGTTGAGAAAAGTCAAAGGGTTGTGGTCAGTGTAGATTTGGAGTGGCTGGGTGTTGGACTGAAGATAGTACTCAAACTTCTTGATGGCAGAGATAATGGCTAAAAGTTCTTTCTCGATAGTGCTGTAATTCTTCTGATGGATGTTGAACTTCTCGGAGTGGTAGGCGACTGGGTGAAAGATTCCGTCAGATTCTTGCAGGAGGGTGGCACCCGAAGCGTGATCACTGGCGTCAGTATGCATGATGAAGGGTTTACTGAAGTCGGCCGCACGCAAAACCGGTTCCCGAGCAAGCAAGTTCTTAAGTTGATTGAAGGCATGTTGGCAGGCAGGGGTCCATTCGTACGCCACATTCCCACTAGTTAGTCTAGTAAGTGGCCCAGCTGTGTCTGCGAAGTTTGGACAGAAACGCCGGTAGAACCCCGCCATGCCCAGGAAGCAGCGGAGCTCGCGTCGAGTAGTGGGAGTTGGATACTTCAGTACTGCGTCGACGTTAGCGGTCTTGGGCCGGACGGAGCCTTGTCCAATCTGATGTCCTAGGTAGGAGACGGTGGCAGCTCCGAACGTAGACTTCGCCAGCTTCACGGTGAGGTTCGCTTCCTGCAGACGGCTGAGCACATTCTGGGACCTTAGAGGGCCGGAACACTCATGAGAACTCCATCCTGTTTGTAAAAGGCAGGGTAATGAGTACGAGTAATTTGATCTGGAGGGATAACCTTGTCATGAAATTGAGTCAAAGTAGTGTCTTCCTGTTGAGCCTCAGTGAGAAGTTTTTCAGAAAATATTTGATTGAGTTCAAGTGGGGATGGGCTCTTCTTTGGAAGTGAGAAAGACTGATCAGATTTCCTTGCTTGTGCACGAGTAATGACACAAACAGGGAATAAGCCTGGTTGTTGCTCTTCTAACTGTACAGTGGGGTTATCCATCAGCATTGCGTCACTAATTACCAAGGGGGGAGTCACCTTACTGCCAGCTAGGTCATTAGCGAGGAGTAGTTGAGCATTAGGGATGGGTAAGGCTGGTTCTTCTCTAACTCCTATTATCACTTCACCTCTTACTAGTGGGCTATCAAGATGTACTTTAGCTAATGCAATGGGGAAGGGGTCATGGAAGTCTTTTAAATATACCTTTTCACCTGTGTAACACTGTTGAATACCAGGGACTGCTGACTTCAGCACTAGGAACCGAGCTGAACAGGTGTCTCTTGACAATCTTAACTGGGTGATCCTTGTTATCAATGCTGATGGTGCCTACAGACCTGAAAGGCTCAAACAAGTCTTTAGGTACAGGGAAGGAGGGAAGAGCTTGTACGGAAGCAACTGGCTTGGCAGGATATGTTTGAGCTACCTTGCACTTGGGATTAGGACAGTTCTTTATGAGGTGCCCCGGCTGTTTACAAAAAGCACAAAATAGAGGTGGTCGAGTACTACTGCCGGTCATTTTACCAACCCCTGAGTTACCCGAGTTTATCTTACCACTAGGAGTCTCGGTCAGCTTGTCTGAGGTTGCCTTGCGATTCACCAGGGAGAAAAGGTCCGCTAACTGAGCGGCTTTGAGAAGATCTGTTTCTTCTTTGTTGGTGATGTGTAACATTACTGAGTAAGGGAGCTTACGCATGAACTCTTCTAAGGCTAAGAGATTTACTAATTCGTCGTACGTGGTTATCGCGGCTGACTTAAGCCAACGCTTGAGAGCCCTCAGTTTCTCTGAGGCAAACTCTAGATAGGTTTGTTGCGGAGTTTTGAACATTTTTCGAAAAGACTGACGGTATCCTTCTGTGGTAATGGAGTACGCCGCTAGGATGCCCTGTTTGACACAGTCGTAATCCGTGTTGTTTTCGAGGCCGTTCAAAATAGTTAAAGCCTTTTGGCTGAGTTTGGGTTTAAGAAGCCAAGGCCAGTCTTCTCGGGGCAGTTCAAAATGTACTGCTGTGTCCTCGAACTGTCCAAAGAAAGTTTCGGGGTCTTTGTCAGAGAACTGAGGGAGTAGTGAGAGATATTTAGTTAACTTTTGTTTGAGGTCAGCTGTGGTGGTTGATCGAGATTTTAATTGTGCGAGTTGGGTCTCGTGGATTCTTTCTTTTTCTCTCTCCTCTCTTTCTTTTTCCTCCTTTTCTTTTACATATGCCAGATCTCTTTCCGCTTTTTCTTTTTGAAAAGCTAGTTCTTCTCGCCTTAGTTCTCTCTCTTCTCTCTCTCTTTCTCTTGCTGCCATTAGTTTCAGCTTTTCGAGTTCGAGCATTAAACTGGCGTCGTGCTGTGAAGCAGCACTAGTGGCTTCACCTCCAAGGTGAACCAGGATTTGAGTTCGGAGTTCTTCCTTCCGAATGTCAGACGGATATGAGAGATCAAACTGTCGGGCTATGTACTTTAAATCATTCTTTGTCACTTTGGCAGTTTGTAGCTCCGCCACAGAAGGATTACTGCAAAATGCGTCCAAGTTTAACTCATGCGACATGGTTAATGAGCGTGAGGTCAATTGAACCAAATCAAGTGTGTCTGAGCCCTACACTGAAACCTGATCCAAGACCTAGGTTCGCCACCACGAGTCGGAAGGACCCGCGTGAACGACAGGTTCGAAACCACGAGTCGGAGGGAAATGAGTTGACCCGCGTGCATCGACAGAGACTCGTTTTTGAGTCTAGTTGAGTCAAGGTTAGCAACGCCTTAACTGTGCTTCTGAAGAGGCAACGAATCGAAGAAGTGTAGCGATAATCACTGCCCCAAAATGACTACCATAGAACTAACACTTAAGCACTTGTAATGGCTTGCCGTATTCGCTGCTTTCAAGCAAAGAGTGGAACGCAAGTTCCCAAGTTTTAAGGAGTCTCGGAGTTCGGGGTGAAGGTCACTACTAGGGGAATCGAACCGACACTAAAGCAACACTGAGGAAATCAATTGTTAGGTTTTTAACGCTTTTATGACTAGACGCCGGTACCTCGCGTACTTTTAAAGCGGAAAAACGCAAAAATTCACCAACAAAGAAATAAGCACAACTTCATATACACTCGAGAGCAGGAAAGGAACTAGTGTAGTTATATGTATGTGTAAACATGTGTAATATCCCGGACGGGCCCCCAATTGTTACGTGTGAGCATACACTGAACTCTAGGGGATGGACCATGAAGGGGTGTTGCTCACACTAACAATGGAAGGGTTAAAAGAAAAGAGAAAAGGAGACATTTTAACTGCTATTTAATATCTTAAAGTTAACCCTTTAAATTAAGTAACAATACAAAATTGAAGATTATTTAAGTAAGTAAAAGTAAGTAACAAGGAGTGGCAATCTGAACTGGACTGAATAACTTAAAAGACTGGTTCAGTTAATAACTTAAGCCAAGTTAGTAAATGCATATAGATACAAATTACAAAAATAAACACCTTTACATATACATAATAGAAAATAAATATAAATGTGTGTGTGTGTGTGTGTGTGTGTGTTTATGTGTGTGTGTAACACTGGTGTAACTCTTACCACCGCTCTCGAGTGTATATGAGGCTCCCAGCGTATGCTAAGGCGAACTCAGAGCTGTAGCGACCCTTGGAGGAGACTGAAGCTCGATGGAACTCCACCCCTCGTTATCGGCTTGGTAGCCTGCTTGAGGTCACGTATCCAGTATGCCTCAAGCTATACACGTGGCAGCGCCACGAGTTGAGAGGCAGGCACCTGGTTCCGTGGTAGAGTAGTCACGTGTGTGACAAATACAAACAATTTTAAACCGTCAAATAAACTCACCGTTCGCGAAAATATTCTAACGTGTATTTTGAAATTGCCGCGTGACTGGATATGTAAGGGAAAGTGGAAAGCCAGGAAGCGCCACAATCATAATGTTATTCAGTCTTGGAAGATGATTGAGTTACCCCGGTTAGCATCCAAAACTGGAAAGGTGTGGATATTCTTTAAGTAAAACGTCGACCTGCTATACCATGGAACTGAGGTTTCATAAGCGAGTGGGGTTGTTCGTCCTAGTGGAAACATTGTTGAGTGACCATTCTATAATTATCATATTAGCCAATATAACAAATAGTTTACCTAAAGGAACTGGTGTGTGACTATTGTACGACACTATACGCAGATTATCAACTTCCAAGAGGAATTATTCTGCGATTACGTTGGAAGTGGTAAACTATTCTGTAATTATCGAACTTACCGCTATAAAGAAACTCTATCTATAATCATCA
>NW_026973755.1:5000-20000 GCF_035594125.1 Scylla paramamosain
TTCCCACTCCTTGTATTTTTTTTCCTATTTTTTATTTTTTTCTATGTTCTCGGTTTATATAATTTAAGTTGTTTATTCTTCCTTACTTTATTTTTAGTTTCCGTTCTTCTTTTCCTCCTCTTCCTTGTTTTCGCTTCCCTTTGTTTTCTTTCTTTCCTTTCTCGTTTTATCTCCATTTTCTCTCTTTTTTTTTTCCTCTCCCCTTGTTCAATTTTGTTTCCCTATTCCTTGTTACTTTATTTCCACTTTCCATTCTTCCCTTTATCCAGTTTCCCTGTCTCCCTGTTTCCCCTTCCATCTCCTTCCTTCTCCCTATTATCATTTTCCCCTAACCCTTCGTGTGTGTGTGTGTGTGTGTGTGTGTGTGTGTGTGTGTACGGGCGCCTTATCCATCCTCATGTAGGCTCCATTAGGCCTATTGACCCAGCCTATTTGTGTACATAAGTTCAGGCATGTACGTAAACTACTGCTGTGTGTAAGTAAATTGGGTATTGTGTGTGTGTGTATGTATGTATGTATGTATGTATGTATGTATGTGTGTAGCTGTAGGGAAACTTTGTGCTATTTCATTCAAATTTATTGTTGATTTATTTTTTTATTTTATCTTATCTTATTTTTTTTGCTTGAAGGAAAATTTTATTCTATTTTTTTACTTGTAATGAAATTTTTTGTTAATTTTCTTTAATTTTATTATTTTCTTGGGGTAAGTTCATTGACTGTTTTTTTTCTGTGTTTGTTTGTATGTCTGCCTCTGTCTGTCTGTCTGTCTGTGGTTCTCTCTCTCTCTCTCTCTCTCTCTCTCTCTCTCTCTCTCTCTCTCTCTCTCTCTCTCTCTCTCTCTCTCTTTCTGTGTGTGTGTGTGTGTGATTTCACATAATTCTTCGTATTTTTTCTATAATAATAAAATACTCTTTGATTTTCCTCACAATTCCATCATAAACTACTGGGAAAACATTCACTCATATAATATATTTTCCAATTCTCTATAATATTTTCTTTGATTCATTGCGTCCATTAAACCCAAACATCATTCTTCTTCTCTTTACATCACGTAAACTGCTTCTCTTCTCCCATATACACAACCACAACCACCATCGCCGCTGCAACCACCACCACCACCACCACCACCACCACCACCACTACCACGACCTGTCCACCCTTCCTTCTTTCAGTCTATTCAAGGCCATTCCATCAAAGCTTCTCTTGATTAACTTCTCTCTCCTCCCTCCCTCTCTTCCTTCAGGCTATTTAAGGAAAACTTTTATTCATTAACTTCTTCCTCTTTTCCTTCAGTCTATTTCAGAATATTCCAGGAAAAATTCTCTCCTTTTAACACACACACACACACACACACACACACACACACACACACACACACACACACACACACAAGCTTAGATCACTACCAGACCGCCCTAAGGAGACCTAACTAGTTTAGATAAGCTCAAATCACTATTGAACCACCTTAAGACCCCCAAACAAGCTCTAACAAGCCTGATAAGCCCAGATAAGCCAAAGCAAACCCAATAACCCTCGTAGCTAGCGTCACAGGGCTAAGGAGAGTTGTATGCAAAGATGTAACCCAACACAACCTTTTTTTTTCCTTTTGTACATTTTTTTTTTCCCTCACCACACCCTTTATCATAACCACACAAGCTCAAATCACTCTCCTAATAAGCCCAGACGAGCACACTGACTCTCGCAGCGTTCAAAGTACATAACCCTGATTTAATCCAACACCTAAGCCCTTTATTGTCTAGTATACCCATCTTTTTACCCCAAACCCTTTATCGTAACGACATAACCCCAAATCACTCTTCTGGACACCCTTAATAACACGTAATAAGCCCAATAACCCTCGCAGCGTAGCGTCGGGGGGCTAAGGAGTGTTACATGCAAAGTCCACAAGCTTGATTTAATCCGTGTTTACGCCCTGCCTAGCCGCGCCTGAGTCTCCGGCGGCTGTTTAAGGCTTAGTGGGGCAGCGTCTTGGAGCGAGGCGCACGTGGAGTGAAACATTGGCTAGTCAAACACAAAGCGGCGATATTTCAAGCCCGGCTACTCTCTTTTAACTGAGGGAGAGGAGGAGGAGGAGGAGGAGGAGGAGGAGGAGGAAAAAAGGGGGCCTCGTACATCCTTTTATTATTTTGTAAAATGTTCTTAAAAGGAGAAACTGTGAGGCAAGGGCAATTATTGTGATGTATCTGACCTAGGGAGAGGAGGGAGAGGGGAGACTGTGAAGGGAGCGAGGGAGAGGAAGAGAGGGAGAGAGAGAATTATGGTGGGAGGGAGAGAATTACTGGTGGGAAGAAGAGAAGGGAGAGTCATGGGTGGATAGGGGGAGAGAGAGAGAGAGAGAGAGAGAGAGAGAGAGAGAGAGAGAGAGAGAGAGAGAGAGAGAGAGAGAGAGAGGAATGAGGGAGGTACAATGACATGATAGGTAGATTGTGAGACAGACAGCCTGAGAAAGTAATAGACAGAGTTTGAAATCGCTAAGTTTATGATGTGTGCGATGGGGCGGTCGAGAGTGGGAGGGCGCGGGAGGCGGGGCGGTGGGAGAGAGACTGATAAATATAAATACGAGTAAGTGAATAGGATAAACTGGTGGAAAGATAGATAGAGGAGTCAACAAGTGAATGAAAGACACAGATGCAGATACGAGAAGGTGAATGAAGTAAATTGGTGAATAGATCAATAGATAAGGAGTCAGTAAGTGAAATAGAATAACTGGGAAAGAAGTCTGGATGGAGAAATGAATAGGGAATCAAATGAATAAATGCGTTAATACAAGGATTAAGTAACATGGAAGCTTGATAGATTGATTAGCCAATTAGTGAATAGATAACTAAATACAAAAAGAAGGCAAGGTTAAAAATAATGAAACGTAAGTGATTCGAGTAAACAGACTGATGAATAACTATATTAATAAACAAACATAAGTGATTAAGCTTTTTCTCAGGTAGCGTGGTGGGTGACTAGGTGAAGCTCGGTAGTCAGGCCATTAGAGTCCAGTTGAAAGAGAGCCTCAAAAGAAGACAAAGTAAATTAATGAATAGGGATGAGAGGTGGAGACTGCTAGGGATGTTTTACTGAGGGACTGCCACGTGTAGGCCTGAAGGCTTCTTGCAGCTTCCCTTACGCCCTCAAAACGTGTTCATGTACGAGTAGATGCGTAAACAGTTATATATTTGCTTTTAGTAGATACACATGACATATAAGTAAGAAAACAAATATTTTAACTAAATTGCGAAAATAATGAATTATGATGAAGAAACTTTGTCATTAAAAAAAAAAAGGAACAGAATGAATATCAACGGTTTTAAGGTAGTGGATAGTGATGGATAACACACACACACACACACACACACACACACACACACACACACACACACACACTTCAAACACATCACAAGAGGTAATAAAAAGAAAAAAAAAACTGCAATAATAATAATAACAGTACTGGAGAATATCAGCATAATTTTGATGGAGTGGTGCACGCAGCCTGCATGTTGAAGCGCCTTGGCCTCTCAGCAGGACTGTTTTCAAAGGCCACATAGATGATCAGTAGGATTCTCATCTCTAACTATTACAAGCTTAAACCCGTTATTTCTTATCCCATCTTGATTACTGACCTTGAGAATTTCGTTTGTTACCTTTATTTACGTCACCAGTACCACAGAAAGACCTCATCAATCTCTTCTTAATCTTTTTGTCCTATCCTGACTACTGGTCTTGAGAATTTCGTTTGTTTAGCCTTGATACATCGCCAGTACCACAGAAAGATCTCATCAATCTCCTCTTAATCTTTTTATCCTATCATGACTACTGACCTTGAGAATTTTGCTTACGTCACCCTTCTTGTATTCTCTGTGGCAATGAAAGACCTATCAGATCCCTCTTTAAACAGACGCCTCACTGGAGACAAGTGAAAGCGTAAATCTAACTTGATCAAAATTTAAGCCATTGTTTCTCTCTACAATCCTGAAAAAAGCACTCTTGAAAACATAACATATATGTATATTTCACGAGAACCCCTTAATGCATTAGAGAGAGAGAGAGAGAGAGAGAGAGAGAGAGAGAGAGAGAGAGAGAGAGAGAGAGAGAGAGAGAGAGAGAGAGAGAGAGAGAGAGAGAGAGAGAGAGAGACAGTAAATTATTGGTGTTTATCAGAATTTTTTCCCATCATGTGCATTAAGGTTACCATCCAGTGAGTGAGAGTGAAAGAGAGAGAGAGAGAGAGAGAGAGAGAGAGAGAGAGAGAGAGAGAGAGAGAGAGAGAGAGAGAGAGAGAGAGAGAGAGAGAGAGAGAGAGAGAGATAACACAGATAACACAGGTAACACAGATAGCCGCCGCCGCCGCCGCCGCCGCCTCCTCCTCCTCTTCCTCCTCCTATTTTTTTTTTTAGTTTTTTTTTTCTTTTTTCTTGTTTTCTTCTTGTTTTTGTTGTTGTTCCTGTTCGTTCTCGTTCTTCTTTTTCTCCTCCGCCTTCTCTACTTTTTATTGTCACCATCATCATCATCATCATCATCATCATCATCTCCGTCTCGTTGTTGTTGTTGTTGTAATTTTCTGTTTTCACGTTCAAAATTTCCTCCACTCTTGTATTTTTTCTTGCCCTCTTCCTCGTCAGTTTCCCTTTCCTCCTCCTCCACCTCGTCCTCCTCCGGTTTTTTTTTTTTTTATTATAATATACGTGAAGGGAACAGACGAAAGACGCAAAAACGAGAAAATGAAAAAAAAAACTGATAATAAACACTCACTCAAAAATAAAAAGGACAAGCTTAAAAAAAAAAAAAGAAAGAATAATTCAACTAATGTAGTTTTGAGGTGCTGGTAATCTCTGAAAATTACATGTTATGATGGCACTGATGATATTGATAGACACCTTGTTTACTGATAAGCAAAACTACACGAGGAAAGCATTGGTGTAGATTGGTGTAGTTGCGAAAGGATGAGTGTGTGTGTGTGTGTGTGTGTGTGTGTGTGTGTGTGTGTGTGTGTGTGTGTGTGTGTGTGTGTGTGTGTGTGTGTGTGTGTGTGTGTGTGTGTGTGTGTGTGTGTGTGTGTGTGTGTGTGTGTGTGTGTGTGTGTGTGTGAGTGTGTGTGTGTGTGTGTGTGTGTGTGTGTGTGTGTGTGTGTGTGTGTGTGTCTGTGTGAGTGTATGAGTGAGTGAGTGAGTGTGCACGCTTGATATCTCGACACACACACACACACACACACACACACACACACACACACACACACACACACACACACACACACACACACACTTCCTCACAGGGAGACGTCAGGCCGTTCGCTATCAGGGCTCTGTCTCTAATTTCCAACAGCTGACATGTGGGGTCCCCCAGGGGACCAAGATGGGTCCTCTATGCTTCCTCCTCCTCATTAACGACGCCCTCACTGACACCCCCCATCGCTGGAAGTATGTGGACGACTGCACCGTGGGCGTCCCAGTTTCCACCAAGAACCAGGACTACTCGCCACTGCAAGCAATTCTGGAGCGACTGCAGACGTGGACGAAGGAGAGCAGGATGACCATCAACCACAGCAAAACTGTGGTGATGCATTTCTGTACCTCCTCTGTACCAGTGCCCCCTCCCCAGCTCACAGTGGGCCCTCACCCCCTCCAGGTGGTCCGATGTGCCAAGCTTCTCGGAGTCACGGTGGACGACCAGCTGACCTGGAAGCAGCATGTCGCCAGCACCGTGAGATCAGCTACCTACAGGCTGTACATGCTGCGCAGACTCAGGTCGCTGGGGACGCCGACAGATGAGTTAAGGGGGTGTATCTTACTTTCATCCTCCGCAAACTCATGTACGCCTCCCCAGCGTGGTCCTCCTCCTCACACACACTCAACAGCTACAGCTGGAGAGTGTGCAGAAAAGGGCGTGCAGGGTCATCCTTGGCCCTGTATACACCACCTATGAAGAAGCCCTGACCACCCTGAGTCTGACCAGACTATCCACCAGGTACCGAGAGGCTCTGGAGAAGTTTGAAAGGGGACTACTGCATCACCCACGTCTCAGAAACATGCTGCCGTCTGACGCGCCTCGCCCAACCCGTGCCACCAGACACCACAACAAGATAACGCCCCTTAAGGCGCCGCGCACGGACCGGTACAGACTCAGTGCGATTCCCACCATGGTGCGAGCCATCAGTCAATAGGCTCTTCTAGATTAGACTTACCTTTAGGATTAATGTTAAGTATTTCCCCACCCCCTCTGTACATTTTCAGTTTGTTAACTGCCTAAATGATTAACCGTTTATTATTATTATTATTATTATTATTATTATTATTATTATTATTATTATTAATTATTACACACACACACACACACACACACACACACACACACACACACACACACAGATCACTAACACTTAACAAAGCTTCATTATAACACGAGTGACCACACCGCTCTTTAACACGCCCCGCCCCGCCCCTCCCCGCGTCCCGCTACCACCCACGGCGGGGCTGGAGGGGCGCTGGGGCTTCGTGTTTGCTAAGGGGCGGGCAGGATGGGCTGGGGCGGGTGGGGGGAGGAGAGCGAAGTAGGTTATTCATTAATGTTCAGCTTAATGGGGTAAACTGTCCCATTGCCCTGCGACCCCCTGCTGGTGAGAGACAGAGAGAGAGAGAGAGAGAGAGAGAGAGAGATTGTCCGCCTGGTTTTTGTTTTGTTTTTCCATTTGGTTTATTTCTCTCTCTCTCTCTCTCTCTCTCTCTCTCTCTCTCTCTCTCTCTCTCTCTCTCTCTCTCTCTCTCTCTCTCTTCTTTTCCTTCTCCATTTTGTTATTTTCATCTAATGTACTAATTTGCTATATTTTCTCCTGTCTTTTTTTGTTAGTGTTATTGTTTATTTTTGTTTATTTTATAGTTTAACTTCTTCTTCTTCTTCTTCTTCTTCTTCTTCTTCTTTTTCTTCTTCTTCTTCTTCTTCTTCTTCTTCTTCTTTGCCGTAATTTTTTTTCGTAATCTTGGTTTTCACGTTCAAAATTTCTATTATTGTATGTCTTTTGTTCTCGTTGCTTTCTTCCTCCTCCTCCTCCTCCTCCCCCTCCTCCTCCTCCTCCTCCTCCTCCTCCTCCTCCTCCTCCTCCCCCTCCCCTTCCTCCTCCTCCTCCTCCTCCTCCACCCACTCTTTATCTTTATCCTTTTCTCTTGCTTCTCCTTTTCTCCTTGTCCACTTTTTTTCAGTTCTTCCTTCCCTATTCCTCTTCCTTCTCTATCTTCACCTTCACCACCATCACAATCATCACCCTCACTTCCCTCACCATCCTATCTTCTTCACTCTTCCACTCTCACACTTCCTTACTCTAAAATTCTCCCTTTCCTTCTTTCCTCCACTTATCCTCTTCCTCCTCTCCTCCTTCCTTTCCCTTTCTTATTCCTTTTCTCCCTCCTAGTCACTCCCTCCTTCCCTCCCTCGTAGCTGCAGTCCTTCCCTTCTTCCCATCCCTTTCTTCCCTCACTTTCTCTCCCTCCCGGAATTGACGGCGTTAGGGAGAAGGAAGGCGAGCAGTGACGTCATCAGGGAGGGAGGGAGGGAGAGAGAGGGAGGGGGAAAACGCGCTACAGGGAGGGACGGAGGAGAGAAAGTAAGGAAGGGAGAGAAGGGAGAGGGAGAGAGGGATGCCACGTGCTGAGATATGGGTGGTGGGAAGGGAGAGGGAAGGGAGTGTTACCAGTAAGGGAGAGGATTAAGTGATTGTTGTTGTTATTGGTCGTATTAAAACTGTCGCTGGAATGTGTAACAGCTCACAAAAATCACCTGCATAGAATATTTACTAACACCGACAAGGGAGGAAAGGCATCAATTAAAGAACCTGTTGTTACTATTACTCGTATTAACATTTCCACTGTGACAGGAGACTGTTAATGAAAATCCCTGTGCTGAAGGAAGAACACGGATTAAAACAATATATTTTCCAGTTTCTAGTATAGTGTTTAAATGTGCATTGCTGCGATTATTGCTTGAATTAAAACCTCCACTACGCTCTGTGTGAAATCTTTACTTGGCACCCATAAGGAAGAAACGGGATAAAAAATAGTAGGGTTTCCAATTTCGTGACTCCAGTGAAATGTTCAGAGGTGGATGTAGAAGAGAAGTGCCTGGAGTCACTTCGTGAACTGTGTGAAAAAAAAAAAAAAAAAATGCGGCGAATACATTGAGAGACGCAAAACAGGAAAGCTAAAAAAAAAAAAAAAAAAATCCGAATTCCATGCTTGTAGTGATAATATTAGAAGTGGACTTAGAAAAACAATGTGACTGAGAACTGAAAATTTGTGACAGACAACGATGCAACTCTGATGGTCGAATAAAGTAATTTAGATATAACTCATATATCTGACAATACACGGCAGGAAGAAAGAGAGGAAAAACCCAAGAGAAGCTTCATGGATGCAGTGAAAGAGGACATGCCTGTATTAGGTGTGACTGAGGGAGGCGCAGAAGACCCGAGCACGTTGGAGGAGGAGGCAGCCTAAAAAAGTAGTAGTAATTTGGTGCACAGATAAAAACACTCATTCTCAACTTAGCAAATACTGAAAGGGAAGGAAAATTAAGCCGAAATTGAAAAAAAAAAAAAGAGTAGTAGTAGTAATTTGGTGCTCAGATAAAAGAAATATCCATTCTTAACTTAGCAAATACTGAAGGGAAGGAAAAAATAAGACGAAATTGAAAAAAAGAAGTAGTTTTTTGGTGCACGGATAAAAACACTCATTCTCAACTTAGCAAATACTGAAAAGAAAGAAAAAAATAAGCCGTAATTGAAAAAAAAAAGTAGTAATTTGGTGGACAGATAAAAAAAACACTCATTCTTAACTTAGTAAATACTGAAAGAAAGGAAAAAGAAACCACAATTGAATCTTATCAAACACAAATAATTTAAAACGCAAACTAGAGATAACATTTAATAGATATACTTAAAAAAATAATAATAATTTGTTATTTTAGTAATACATATGTTGTTCTTCAGGCAGAAACGCGAAAGAACAGCATGATACAAGGGAAGTGAATGAAATGTATCAGGTATTAGTGTCAGGAAAAAAAAAAAAACGAGAATATTAAAGAGAGATATGGAAAGCTCAAAGTATCAGTGTGCATCGATATTCTTGCATCAGGGAACATGAGGAGCTTTTCAGAGCAACATAAAAGGGAACAGAACGAAAAGGATCAGCTACGAGTGTCAGGAAAAAAAAAAAAAAGTGTTAAGGACTGGGAAGGGAAGATCAAAGTATCGGACAGTCAGTAACAGTGAATATCAGATGAAATAAAGAGTCAATAAGTATGAGGCCATTAGGAAAGGTATCAACACGTTACAGGGAGAGGATTATGGTGTGGCAGGGTGTGAGGGAGAGGTGAGGGAGTGAAAGGGTCAATGGCAAGTGTCACAGGGGGGGTCAGGAAGGCCACGTGGCAAGGAGGGGAGTGGGGGGAGACTTACTACTTATCGTCCTGATGGTTTTATTGACCTCCCCATGACCTCCCCTGACCTCTCCCTTTGCCTGATCCTTCTAGCCTCCCTGACCTCCCTGATTCAGCTCAATAAACACTTAAGGTCACCCTTCCTCACTCCTTCCCTCCATTCCTCTCCCTTCCTCTTACTCTTCTTCCATTCTTCTCTCTCTTTCACTCCTCTCTCTCTCTTTTCCTCTATTCTGATTCAATTTTCAATCACATTTCCTTCATTTTTCTCCCTCTTTCATTTCTCTTCCTCCTTCTCTCTCTCTCTCTCTCTCTCTTTTCCTTTTCTTCCATCTTGTCTCTTTATCAGTCTTCTTTCTCTTTTCCTCCCTCTTATTCTTTTATTCTTTCTCTTCCATTTCCTTTCTTTCGCTGTTCACCTCTCTATTACTCCTCTCTCTCTCATTCCCTCTCTCTCTTCTCTTTTTCCTTCCTCTTCCTCTTCCTCTTTTCAGTTTTTTCCTATTTTCTTTCACTTTTTTTCATTCTTTTCACTCATTCTAGTTTTCTCTCTCTCTCTCTCTCTCTCTCTCTCTCTCTCTCTCTCTCTCTCTCTCTCTCTCTCTCTCTCTCTCTCTCTCTCTCTCTCTCTCTCTCTCTCTCTCTCTCATGTTTATTTCAACAGTTCAGGTCAAATATATTACAAGGGACGAGGCACTATATCTGGCTACCTTAATAATAATATCACATCAGCCAACATAAATTTCAATAAGTCCTTCTTTACTTTGAATCATTAAGAGCAAACCCTTTCTGGAGCAATTCATTATTTCTCGATGGAAGAATTTGCAATGACTTTTCTCAGGCATTTTTTTTATCATCACGTTATTTACTTCATGATAAATACCTCATATTCATTCTCATTCTCCTCCTCTTCCTCCTCCTCCTCCTCCTCCTCCTCCTCCTCCTCCTCTTTCTCTTACGTCTTCTTATCTTCCTCCTCGCCTTCAGCCTCTCCCTTACCCTCCGCTTTCTATTTTCACCCTAACCTAACAGCTCAAATATCTCCCTCACTCCCTCACTCCCCGTCACAAGCTGGTTTGTCCCCTTACCTTCCCCTCGCCGCTTCTGTGACAGCTTTACGTTGTCTTCAGAATTTTTTTTTTTTTTTTTACATCGCAATCATGTTAAGGGGGAGAGAGGGAGGGGGAGAAAAAATCTGGGGAGGTAATTCCGTTTCCTCGTAAATTCACCACATCTGTCTCCACCTCACGGAATGAAAAATTGTCTCTTATTTCTCCCCTCTTGTTTTGGAGGGCGTAGGTGGAGCGGGTGGAGAGGAGCGGAGTGGGGTGGTGTGTGGAGCAGTAGGTGGAAGGTTGATAACTCCTGCCACTGGTTTGGTGTGTGTTTGTGTGTCGTTGGTCTCGCTGAGGGGAGGAATATTTGTTGTTGCGCCTCATTATTTATTACTCGCTAGAGGGAAGTAACCTGAAGGGCGCGCTGTGAATGGTGTACTCTGTGGTCCTCTGTGATAAGTAGGCGCCATTCATCTCACTCTTCCTTTCTCATTTTTTTTTTTTTCCTCTCGTCACTTTTATCACTTTAGTGTGTAGTCTTTACTTTTTGTCTTGGTTTCAGGTTATGTAAGTTTGTGCTCTCTCTCTCTCTCTCTCTCTCTCTCTCTCTCTCTCTCTCTCTCTCTCTCTCTCTCTCTCTCTCTCTCTCTCTCTTTTGGCTTCCTTTCTCGTCTTCTTCGACCTCCGTCTCGTCATCTTGGACCTCCTTTCCCTCCTCTTCCTCTTCTCTCTCTCTCTCTCTCATACCCTCATGCACCTCTTCCTTCTTCGTCTTCTCCTTATCCCTTCCTTCCTTGCTTCCTGCCTTGCCCAACACCTCGCCGCCATCCATCACCACGACCACCACATCAAGCGGCAGTGATCAGGTGGAGACTAACCATACCTCCTCCCGCCCTTGTTATAGCGTAAGGGAGCAAATCATTCCTACTTTCCCCTCGACCCTATATACAATACGCACATTCCCCTCGCGCCCTATCGATCCAGGGGAGGTCAAGGCATCGGCACAGGGAAGGACGTTATGCAGGAAAGGAGAGGAGCAGGAAGAACATAAGAAAGTGATACTCGGGGAAGCAGGGGCGTAGGAGTGTTGGGGAGCTGGGGACGGGGAGGGAACGAGGTGGTGATGGAGGGGAAAGATGCGAGAGACAAGTAGGGTGTCCATCGCGTTGTCCTGGGGGGAAATAAGACGTGGGTGTGTGGTGGAAACTGTTGCTAGTGTGTCTGGTTGTGTTTTTTTTTTTTTTTTTTTTTTTTTTTGCGGAGTTGGTGTTGGTGGAGTCTTGGCCCTTTGTTTTCCCTTGTTTCTCCAGAAGGGGCATAATGAAACACAAAGGAGGAACAAAGAGCTGCTGATTTGTTGGCTCTTTGGAGATTATTGGTGAAAGTGAAAGAAGAGGAAGAGGAGGAACAAGACCACCACATATGGAAAATAAATAGAAGTAGATTTGTCGTTTCTTACAGGGATATTTGTGGTGACTGGACCATCTATTATACAGCAACAGAAATATGATATCATACGTAGATGACGTGGAGGAGAAGAACGATGACGAGAACAAAGACGAAGCGTGGGAGGACAAGGAAGACAAGAATGATTCAAAGGAGGGCGATGACAAGCAGAAAGATGAAAACAATGATCATGAGGAGAAGGAGGAGGAGAAGGAGGAGGAGGAAGAAGAAGAAGAGGAAAAATAAAGGCACACACACTGAGTGAGCACCGGCGCCCCGTTACCTACACTTCCACCACACTCCATTAATACAAACATTATCGTTAAAAAAAAAAAACGCAACTAAATAAGCGAGATATGTAATTAATTTACAAAAACGTACTCATTGTAATATAAATAATCCATTTATTGAAGAAGAAGAAGTGAAGGAAGAAGAAATAAGGATATTGAAAGGCATAGAATGGAAAATAGGAAGAGGAGGAGAAAATAAGATAGAGAAAGGAAAATAAAAAGATAGTTAACGAGGAAATGGTTCGAGACGGGAAAATAGAAAATAATGATGATGGAGAAAGAACGAGAAACTGAGAAACCTGAACGAATGAGGGGAACAGAATGAACATAAATAAAGGAATGTAAGATAAACGACAAAAAAAAAAGAACGAAAAGGAGAGATCATAAAAAAAGAAAATAGGAAACGAAGAGCGATAAAAACCGAAAAAGGGAAGGTGTTGGTGAAGATAAGAAAGAAAGAAGAGAGAGAGAGAGAGAGAGAGAGAGAGAGAGAGAGAGAGAGAGAGAGAGAGAGAGAGGAAGTGAAGGAGAGGAGAGATGAAGGGCAACTGGATGGAAAGTAAAGACAAATGTAGAAGAAAGGAAAGGAAAGAGGAAAATGAAGGCAAAGGAAAGAGGAAATGAGAGAAATAGCGGAGGGCATGCTTCACTTCGCCAGCCCAAGTGGAAGCTAATTACTTGTCTGTCTCTCCCCCTTCCTCTCCCTTCTGCCGCACCCTTTCCTCTTCCTTTATTACCCTCCACATTCATCTCATTTTCTCTCTATCCCTTCCCTTTATTCTTTCCTTCCCTATGTTGTTCCTTCTGCTATATACAGATATTCTCTCTCCCTCTCTCCCATCCTCCCTCCCTCCCTCCCTCTCTCTCTCTCTCTCTCTCTCTCTCTCTCTCTCTCTCTCTCTCTCTCTCTCTCTCTCTCTCTCTCTCTCTCTCTCTCTCTCTCTCTTAATACGATTTAATCTCTCTCTTCAAGAACAGCGACGTGTAATCAAAGGTGCATTAACTTCTCTTAAGCACAACATTCACCATCATTACACTCCGGCAGCGTTCTATCATTAGGTGTTATCAAGATTGTCTGATGCCTGCAATCTTTCTAATTTTATGGCCACTACATTCTTCCGGCTTCTTAAAGCTGATGTGTTGCTGTATTTATCCTTTTTTTTTGTTGGTTTTTGTTTTCCCTGTTGTGTGTGTGTGTGTGTGTGTGTGTGTGTGTGTGTGTGTGTGTGTGTGTGTGTTGACCCATTCATTCTTTATATTGTCTGTGCCGGTGTTTCCCTCCTTGTTTTTTCTTGCTCCTCTTTTGTTTGTAGTCCTCTGTATTATAATGTTTATCAATTTGTTCTTCATATTATGTGTACCAGTGTCTTCCTTCTTTTTTTCTGTACCTTTCGCTTTGTTATATCTTTTTTACGATGTGTAAGATTATATATTCTTTCTGTGCTTGTTTTTTTTTTTTTTTATTCTTTTTATAATCTGTATTACGGCCACACGTATTTTCATGTTCGGTTTTTTTTTTTTTCCCTCCTCTTTCTTTGTTCTCCACACTTATCACTTCTTTGTATGTTTTATTTTCTTTTGCTTGCTGGCTTAGGAATCATTTCCTATTTATTTCACACTTCACTAAATAAAGAAAGGGAGTTTCATTACTTTCAAGTTAATACTTTTATTTGTCTTCCGCACTCATTAATTATTCTTGCTTTTTCCTTTTTTATTTTATTTTATTTTACTGTGCTTTTTATCACAAAAAAAAAAAAAAAAAAGATTCATATCATTTCTAGTTGATATCAGTGTTGCATTTTTAGAAAGTGTAAGAAGGATCTTTGTTGTTCTTTTTCCTTGAATTTGCAATGCTCCATATTATAAGACAACGCAGGTTAGAACTTTCTTTAGCTTATATTTGCGGCTTTTTCTTTACTTAGCAGCTTTAGGAATAGTAGCTCTCCTCTTTTCATCGGTGTGATTATTTTGCTCTGCCACGTATTACAAAAAAGAATGCAGGTTTACTTTTCCTGTGGCTTATATCCATTTCTTTCTTCTTTTAGCAGCTTTAGAGATAGCGGGTCATTTTGTAGTGTTCCTACTTATTAATTTGTTCTGGTATGCTTTTTATTACACAAAGAAAGCAGGGCTGACATTATTATTATTACTGTGGTTGTTGTTGTTGTTGTTGTTGTTGTTGTTGTTGTTGTTGGCTGTTCACGTTCCTTTGGTGGACGGTTTCGCGAGTGACTGCTGTGAGCTGACAACAACCACAGCAACCACAGTCAACACGCCATTGTTGCTGACGCGGCGTGGCCTTCATGCATTACAAATCTGACACGCTCCTCCGCTACTGTGATTCCCGATAACTCGACTGTATTTCACGTCATTTTTCCTTTACAACTGTGCCGCGTCAACGAAACGCTCAACACGGTTCTTGGTTACCGCGGTTCACTATTGTCCCGGTCTCCGTTGACGAGCGTCGGTCACTCATCGTGTTCTGCTAAGCGATGCATTTCCGTTTTAAAAGTATGTTCGGTTAAATCAGGTTCGATTGCGGTGTTCTTTCAGTGTTGTTCTTTGTCCGATAACGTCCCCCAATAAGTTTTTCTGTTCGCTTAGGTTAAATTGTAGTGTTTTCTTAATGTTGTTCCTTGTTCGGTCACGTCCCGCAAAGCATTTTTTTTTCTGTTCACGCAGTTCTCTGTTCACTTGGCTCAGTGTTGATTTCTATTGATGGATTTTTCTTTAATTAGGCTCCATGTTAGTGCTGCTCTCTATTGATGGATCATTGT
>NW_026973755.1:22500-30000 GCF_035594125.1 Scylla paramamosain
GTGTGTGTGTGTGTGTGAGCTGAGCAAACAAAAGAAACGCATCGTGACGCAGAAAATAAGACTAGACAAACAGACAAGAGAGAGAGAGAGAGAGAGAGAGAGAGAGAGAGAGAGAGTGGTGGAGTACAAAGGCGAAGGAATACAACACACGCATGCACGCGCGCGCGCATACACACACACACACACACACACACACACACACACACACACACACATCACTTTATTTCAGTGGTTATCAACACGTTGTACACTTCCCAGGACGGTGACCTCAAGACTTAGAAACACTTAACGTAACCTGACGGGGGGAACACCTTCTTTCTCCCGCAGCGCAATGGACCAACACGAATAGCTGGAGGTCGGGGGACAGGCGCGCGCGAAGGCAGACGGCGACAGATTCGTGACTCAAAACAAAAGCATCGTGACAGCACAAGTGGGAGCGTCCGTCATTCTTCACTGCAAGACCTCAAGTGCGACTGGCGGCCTGGTAAGTGACGGAGTGTGTCAGCAAGTTACCTTAAGATCTGAAGCTCCTGTGGGGAAGTGTCGGTACCTTGATGTGACTGAGGTTGTGTTGATCTCTCGCCAGTATTCTTAAACGCTTTTGTTCTTTAATTAAGAGTATTTTTAAGGGATACAGCGATGATTTATTGAATTTTCTTGTGTCTGAGTTTGTTATTAAGACTATTTTCAAAAGCCACGCATATATTCGTCTTGTTCTCGTGGGTCTTTTCCCTTCTGAGATGAATCTACACCCTTAAAAACTACACACCCTTAAAAACTCTAACTTCTCCTAGAACCTATTAAAAGTAAAACACTAAATGTTCATCAGATTTTTTAAGAATACGCTGCTCTGAGGCAAGCACAGAGAAACAAGGAATGTCATGGCTTTCAATACGATGACTGGTGAGGTAAACAAGTTATAAGTCACTCGTGATGGCGCAGGCGGCGAGTGGAGGCGAGGCTGCCCACCGCATCCATCCTCTGAGTGGCATTAGTGCAGGAGTCCTTGTCTCATCAGCCTCGGCCTCCACAAACACGGGCTGCTTTAACACTAACAAGGCAAAAAACATGGTGACTCGAGCAACTTTTCTGTGAGTTTATTGCACTTCCTGAGGGAGTGCTTGCTTAGGATATATAATTACCTATTTTGTATTTATCTATTAATTATATATATTTTTTTATTTTATTTTATTTTTATGAGGGAACTATCAATTATCAGTGGAGTTTTCGTAGTGTTTGTTTAGCATACATTTACGCAGAAATATATGCAGTTTCAAACCACAGCATATTACATACATACATCTAAGACAACTAGGTCACAGTGGATCAATAGTAAAGTCCTTGGATAGAAACTTAAACTGCAAGGCGTTGGAGCATCTTCTAATAGCCTTAACAATGTGCTTACGATACACAACAATAGCTTAGGCAACAGTGACGTGGATGTACTGCACGCCATCAATCCAAGCCCGTTAAGCGAACAATAACACTCGTCTAGACACACACACACACACACACACACACACGTGCTAAGACCATGACCGTTTGTGTGCTCTGCAGGTGTCTTGGATCAGGAAGAGGGACTACCAGCTCCTGACGGTGAGTCTGTACACACACTCCAGTGACGACCGCTTCTCCATCAACTACGTGCATTGGGTGAGTGTTTGCTCTTGTGTGTGTGTGTGTGTGTGTGTGTGTGTGTAGAGGGGGTATTTTCTCATGAATGTAAATATTAATGTATAGATTCTCTCTCTCTCTCTCTCTCTCTCTCTCTCTCTCTCTCTCTCTCTCTCTCTCTCTCTCTCTCTCTCTCTCTCTCTCTTTGGCCCTATATTTAGCAGTGGGAATTCCAGGCACTGCAGGTGTTTAGCTGAAAGAAAATGTCACGTTGCGAGAGAGACCAGTGTGTAATGAATGACTCTTGGATTGAAAATATTGAAGTGCAGTTGTGTGCATGACCTAATGAAGGTGACGCCAAGCACACTCATTGATTTAACGGTAAATTTTTTTTTAACAATGAAGATGAATAAATCAAAGTCAATAACATGAACAGTTAATCATTAAGCAATATATTAGCTTCGATTACTAATTAAAAATTAATAAAAAAACTGACATGGAATAAAAATCATAAACCAATATTTCCTAAACTCTTCAGTTCTTCCTTATTTAATGAATTGAAGTAAGATTTAATTAATTTTCATGTTCATTACAAATCAAGCATTTCAACGCTTCACATGCATGCGTATTCACAGACAACAATAATGTTAACGAAACACAGATGAAGCACAACACTCATGATTGCAGTCGTCCAATCAGTCCCTAACATCCTCGTCCATATTAAACACGATGACGCCCAAAATATTTATTTGCAATTACACACATGCACGAAATATTGCTATACACTCTCATTAAACCCTGCTGGTCATGATGTCGGGCGGCCACCACTGCCTGACACACACACACACACACACACACACACACACACACAGACACACACACACACAGACACACACACACACACACTCGTTCACCATAACACGCCTACAATTGAGTAACAAGACTGAGGATGTATTGTGTGTGGCGGCGCAGGTGTGTGCTGTCTTATCCCAGCGGCGAGCTAGTATTGTGGCGCCATTGTGCTGTCATTGCAGTCAACACTTCACCGATTTTTTTTGAGGCCACAGCGGCTCGGGATGAGAGTCGCGGTAATACGGCTTGAGGGTGGCGCGGCGAGCGGCGGCACGAGGCTTGGCGCCCACTCCTGGCGGGGAGCCTGCACCTGCTGCCTCGTCCACACACACACACACACACACACACACACACACACACACACACACACAGTATACACTAGGCACTTTATCCCTTCACCATATTCTTGTGCCATCATTTCCGAAATTCGAAAACCCTATACGGAAATAGATTCCGATAAGACGAGTCTGTGGCAGGATTTGTTGCGCATCCACCCACCTGACTAACCCTGCACGGTATCAAGGACGCTTTATATATATATATATATATATATATATATATATATATATATATATATATATATATATATATATATATATATATATATATATATATATATATATATATATATATATATATATATATATATATATATATATATATATATACACTCTTCCAAAAACAGAGAAGCATCCTAAACAACAAAAGCCTAAGATAGGATCAGCCGAGTGTGAAGGAAGGCAACAGAAAACGAGCTGGTGCATGATCCTTTTTTCCCGGTGTCGAGCCAATTACGAGCACCTAGGAGTTGGGCGCCAGGTGAGTGTGCTCATTTCACTAGTCCGGGGATCGCCATGCCGCCAAGACTTATCTTTCCGAGTAACTTTCCATTTCAGCATAATTTATTTTCAAAACTTTCGAGGCGACTGGGGAGCTTTGCCAGGCTTTCACTGAGTATAAATATGCGCTGGAAAGCTGGAAAAATGGCTGGTGCACACACACACACACACACACACACACACACACACACACACACACACACACACACACACACACACACACACTTCTACCCATTCATGTGATGACCTGTGGCATGGAAACGCACAACAGTCACACCAAATCCCAACAAAACACAGAATGTAAACACAAATAACAAAAAAAGACAAGTAAAAAATGCAAACACGGACATCAGAGCTTGGCGCATCAACATTCATCAAAAATAGAAAGAGAAAGAAAAAAAGAGGCGCAGTTTTTTTTTATTTTTTTATTCTGCATTAGATATGTTTCAGGGAGGGTCTTATTGAAGTGGCTTTGTATTTTTTTTTTTTTTTGTCATAAGCACGTGATAAATTCATAGACAAATCAATAAGTAAATAAATAAGTAAATGAATAAATAAGTATCGAAATGAACAAATAAATAAATAAATGCATACTCGAATAAATAAATACACAAATAAATCAATACACAAGTAAATACATAAATACACACATACATAAATAAGCAAACAAATAAATAAATAGATAAATACATAAAATAAACAACCAAATAAATAAATAAACAAATTCAAGCCCCATCAGCAAATAGGTTTTATTCCCGGTATTTCCACAATGGGAGACCAGGCAGGGAGCGAAGAGCGAACGAAGAGCACCAACCCACGCACGCCTCACGCCAATAACTTCACGCCAACATCTCCAGCGGGCGACCGATGAAATACACGTGGAGCAGCAAACCTCTACACCCACACCTGGCCGCGATAAGAAAGTTTATTGCCTGAAACCTGACCGGAAAAAAGTGGCTCTCGGCAAAATTTTCTGGAATACTTTAAACTAGTGAAGGAAAGGGAGAGGGAAGGAGAAGGGGAGAGGGAGAGGGGGTGAGGGAGAAAGCAGTGGTGGTGGTGGTGGTACTGCTTCTCCTCACATCAAGCCATCCTCCCAAGTTTTGACACGCGCCTCGCTTGCATTAAATAACCGGGATATTACTTGGAATCTTCGTGGCTTCTAAACTCCAAACAAGCATACTGGTGTATGTTTTATGGGTATATTTCTCTAACCTAACCTAACCTAACAGTAAACTGATTTATGTATCACAGTTTCTCTAACCTAATCTAACCTAACCTAACCTAACATTACCTAACTAAAATCATTAGTAAACGAATAAGTAAACTCGTTCTCTCTTTCTCTCTCTCGCTTTGATTTAACTCAACGTAACCTAACTTGAATCTGTAATGAATATACGAGACTAAAGGATCTCTCTCTCTCTCTCTCTCTCTCTCTCTCTCTCTCTCTCTCTCTCTCTCTCTCTCTCTCCTGCGATCACGGAACACTATCAAACACATTCACGCATTAAACGAGTATTAATACAATCTCCAGGTTTTAGCCGTTCATGTGTACTTTCCAACACTGGATTTTATGAGAATTACAGACACATTATTCTCTTACATAATCTAAATCCAGGTCGTAAGAGGCACGTAACTCTGCTAATGGAAATGTATTTAAGATGCCATTTGAATCCCTAGTATCCATCAGCCCTTCTCTTCCTATGGAGTGGTATGGAGTACGTAGTTGTTGGGTACCCTTCAGGGTGAGTGAGGCGCCCGCTGGTTCCCGCAGCGCCCCATACATCAAATCAAATAGTCATGCAGAGTAATTTCATACACCCATGCACACGCTCTGGTATCAGCTCCAGGTACATGTATTCTCTCTCTCTCTCTCTCTCTCTCTCTCTCTCTCTCTCTCTCTCTCTCTCTCTCTCTCTCTCTCTCTCTCATATCAAAATTCCTTTTATTAACCAACCTTTATAAACAAACTGCTTTTAGATTACTGATCGAAAAAATCCTTCCAATTTTCCTTCACGTCGATAAAACTGCCTGGTGCGTGGCCATGGATCTGAAGGAGGCGCAGAAGGATTACCAAGGAAACTCCATATATTCTACCCATGGCTGTTCCTCCTATAAGCTGATCATCCTGATTCCCCAGCCTCGACTTCTGCTGCTTCCACTGTTCTGTCTCCTCCGCGTCTCAGCTGCTCGTGGTTCCTTTGTGAAGGCAATGGCTGACTTTTTCCACCCTTTTTCTCCCTTCCTCTCTGTCTCGTATATCGGGTGACGTTTATGGGCACCTGCTGCGTCCTCTATCGGTTATTTTTTTTTAGGGTTTCCCCTGTAATGCGTCGAGTCTCTGCGTGTTGTATCTCACTCGATGAAATTTGTTCCCTGTGTGATTAGATTTCCGAGTAGAGCGTTTGAGGGGAGCACTCAAGTACAGGTTCAAACACGTTCACACACACACACACACACACACACACACACCTAGCAGCAAGTACGGGATGTATCCCGAGGGGTTGTGACCTCGCTGTCCCGGTGCACAGTGGGACCAAATGATAAATTTCTGGCCAAAATAGGAGATTACAGTTTACTAAATTTACACTGGTCCAGCGAAAGTTATGAAGTAGCATGTCGGAATACCGTGGTTATTTCCGGCATAAACCATTCCATGATGATTTTACAGAGCATATAATGATGTTCAGGAAAAGAGAAAATCATTATATTTTTGTTATTTTTTACATGTAACAAACAAAAATCGCTGTAAATAAATGGTTATTATTCTTTTTTAATGTGATAATACAGATATAAGGAAAACGTATTTAATATTGGGTTTTATAATAGACTTTTAGTGAAACGCCTGTATGGTAAGATCGGGTCATATCGGATGCCGATACCCAATTAGTTTGGAAGAATATACATAAATAAACATGTCTATAAAGAAAAGGGCTCCATATACGTCCACCATTAAGAATAAGAGAGTTTATCTACAACAGCATTCGAATTTCGCGCGAGAAGGAGACTGGGAGGGAGGGGCGCGCGCAAGTTCTCTCAGTCTTGTCTAACAGCACACCACACACCGCCCAGTGTTTAAACAACCTGATAAAGCCTTCATTAGTCCAAGGTTAGACCTACCATTTCTGTACTTATATTATGAATATATAGAGAACGTCCAAGTGTGCATGTAATCATATATAATGCAAATTTTGGTGAAAAAAAGTAGAAGAAACTGTTAAGCCGTTACGCAAATATAACAAAATGAATAAAATAGTTAGCCCTAATAATTAAAAGGAAATCGTGCATATTCAGCAGTAACTTGCTTAATATGACTTTACTACAAACGCAGACAAGTATAGATGTATTGTTTCTGTAATTTCAGATGGCGGGGATTGCTAGAAGTGTTCCATTAGACAAGTATATATCACGTAGAGACTGCCACTCATTTGAACAAGTTATTTCTAATGTAATATCAGAACATGAGATATTGCATCACCACACACCGACACTGACACCTGCAGCAATTTCAACCTTTAAGAATGACTTCCAGACACGATGGAGAAAGGCAAATTACATCAATGCCAGGTTCCAAAAGAATAATAGTGTTTGGCTCTCAAAGGAACTAATATTACAGGAAATTGAGGACAGTACACAACATGAGATCTCAAACACCAGTGAAGCAGGTCATTCAAAGAGAGGTCGATCATCTGCAGACTTCAAAACTGCTAGTGAAAGAACAAAGCCAAGAAAAACAGAAGTAAGAAGAAATATTCAGCAGAAGAGCTTGTCTTTGCAGCTCAGATGAAACTTAGGAATTCTGGGAAAAATCATGCTGCGAAGATTTGTAAGGAGCAGCATTAAGTACCCCGACTAGGTAAACAAAAATGATAAAGAAATTGGTGAACAAAACTGAAATTCCTCTGACTCTACACGAGGCACTTTCCATAATGCTCAATACAAACATGAGCAAAAGTACTTACAATTATTAAAGAACCATCCATAAGGAAAGAAACTGTACACTTTATCCATCCTACAAAAGTGTGGTAGAAGCTACAAAGACTTGTTATCCCCCGGGCATTAACATCAGTGATTTTAAAGCAGAAGTCCCTCTCCAAAACTTGCTTGATAAAACTGCCTCAAGTCTACTGCTTTCTCAGAAAATGGTTGTTGACCTAATCAGATCACAGTCAGCACATACCATGCCACTCTCTTT
>NW_026973755.1:35000-72500 GCF_035594125.1 Scylla paramamosain
TGAATGTGTCAGTGAATGTGTCCTTGAAACAGTCTTATCCATTGTGCCAATGTTGTCTGCATCATGTTCACTATCACTGCGAAGGGTCATGACACTACTCATGCCACAAGAAGCGGTCAAGAAACAACAGGTTAACAAACTGATAAAACTTCACACGCAATGTTATCATTAATGCTTCGTTTCTGTTATGGAAAATGAAAGGTGAGAGGCTTCTAAAAACACAAACATACAAAGCGATTAATCTTAAAACATAAAACTTGTGAATTTAGTATTATACAAACTAGTCGTGTCGGTTACTCTTCAAGGCAGAATTAATGTTCCTCTCTCTCTCTCTCTCTCTCTCTCTCTCTCTCTCTCTCTCTCTCTCTCTCTCTCTCTCTCTCTCGTTGCTCTTAAGAGTGATGTACTGCATCGTGAAATTGCCTGTAAAGAATTTCATTGGAATTCTAGAGATAACTACATACATATATACATTTATTATCTAGTACTTCCTTTATAAGTGTGAATTTTGGAATTAACACTGGACTGTGAAAAATGAAATATATAATATGTACGTACGTGTTTCTGGTCAGTTTATGAAACAAAATAATAAATAGCATGTGCACTGGTGGTATTCAGGCTGTATCGCGAGTTTCTACAAATACTGGAAGAGGTGAAAGAACGTGTAATTCTAAGTAGAAAGTGTTCTATACACATATGCATTTTAAGGCTTTGTTTACCCGTCAGAGGAGTTAAAAATGCACTGGACTCGCGGGTGTGCTCTGTGAAATGACGGACACACGGTTGTATTGTTGCAGCCTCGGAGGTGCCACTTGCTCAAATAACGAATGGTTTAATCGTATTTTTTGCAGTTTATGTTATATTACAGTATCTTATACCAAGACAAACGGCATTAGAAAGCATTTTAATTTACCGATAAGCATTACACGATGTAGGATAGCTATGCAAATATAGTGACCGCTGGCATATGTAGGACCCACCTTCACAAACGGCTCCCGCCAAGGCAGGAGTTAGTTGCCCTGCGCCTCTCTGGCTACGCAGTAATGTCCTGTACCAAGCTGAATGAAGGCAGACAACGGCAGCCGGTGTCTTTCTAGCCAAGCCCCTCTACATGGTGCAGTGACCTGGAAGCTACGTGCTGTTCATCATGCCGTTGCCACGTCGCCTTGGTGCAACTCCGCGAGGCCGCCGGAGCTCTGCGGCAGGCCGGCTGGCCCCGTCGCTCTTCACTCAAGCTCAGTCAACTCTCCTGGCCCAGCAGCAGGCCATCGCATCACTACAGGCCAGCCTGGCATCGCTTTCGGCCACTAGCCAGCATCCCTCAGGAAAGGCTCCTGCTGGAGCCACACCGGAGAAATGCATGCTGGAGATGTTCTCGGCAGCCTTCAGGACGTGGCGGCGCTCAGTGGAGGCATGGCTGTCCCTCTCACGGTGGCCGGATTAGGAAGCCGTACTCCACATTCGCCTGTTGTGTGGAGCTGACCTGCAGCGGGCCCTGGACGTGAAGTTCACTACGGATCAATGGCAAGCCATGTCTAAGAAGGACGCACTGGACGCCATCGGTAAGATCGTGTTGCGGGCATCGAATCAGGCAGTGCGCTGGTCTGACTTCTTTAACGTTTCTCAGGCCGTGATTGAGCCTGTCGGTGCGTTCTTTGTGCGGTGTGCCCAGCTCACCATGGATTGTGAATTTCAGTGCCCGCAATGTGCGTGTGATCTCTCATAGTATATGCTTTTGCGCAAAGTGTTAGTTTGTCTGAGTGACTTGGCCCTGAAACAAGAAGTGTTTCGACAATGTCATGCTTTTGGTGATGTGGAGAGCCTCAGGACCTGTGTTTCGTTCGAGGCGGCCCTGCGTGACGCCACCTCCATGAGTGGCGGAAAAAATTCGCGCGTGTGAATTGGCGGGCACTGATGGCACGTCCGATGACATTAGCGATGATGACGTGATTTCCCGCCAGTCCATGATTGCCACCTCGCGCCACCCTGCCACAAAACCCCACAAGTCGTATCGTTGGTGTGGGTATAAGCACGCCCCCGGCAAGGCCTCCTGCCCCGCGCAGCATGCAACCTGTGTTGCGTGTGGGAAGCCTGGGCATTTCAAGAGGAGGTGCAAGAACTCCGGGAAACGTGAGGCTGGTAAGGCTGTCAACAGTGTGACCGTCAGCGCCACCGATATCGTCTCAGAGCCACTCCTGCAGGTACAGCTTGCCCCGCAGGTGGGTGGTCGAGCGTGTACCACCATAGCGGTGGCCGACACGAGGGCCCAGGTGTGTGTAGCTGGCCCAGCCCTGATGTCATCGCTCGGTCTCAGGCCTGCGCTGTTGCAGCGTCGGGCTGGTCTCAGAGACTTGGCCAAGATACTACTAGCCAGCCTGGGAGCGGCGCCCTGCTGCATCGGTCTCCCAGGGCGTTCATCACTGCAGGAGGTGCACTTTGTGAAGTCTGTGGAGTGAAAATGGCTTAATGTTAAGTATGAGGACATGTAATTTTGATATGTTGATTAAGATGACTGTTCATTGCCATTGTCAGGCCCCTGCAACATCTCCAGGGGAGGGAAGTTGTAGGATAGCTATGCAAATATAGTGAGCGCTGGCATCTGTGGGACCCGCCATCACAAGCGGTTCCTGCCAAGGCCGGAGTTAGTTGCCCTGCGCCCGCTGGCCACGCAAACATTCGTCCTGTACTAAGCTGAATAAAGGCAGACAACGGTGTCTTTCTAGCCAAGCCCCCCTACACACGACAACATTATTGCGGTGATTAAAAATACTCCTGTAAAATGCTACGCGGCATCATCGAAGCGAAGGAGGCGCGGGAACGAGTCCAAGCGACCTTGAAAACAGCTGAGTGATGATGCCACGTAGCATTTTACAGGAGTACTTTTGATCACCGCAGTAACGTTGTAGTGTAATGCTTATCAGTAAATTACATGCTTTTTAATTTAATACCAACTGTATTAAAAAGTGTAATATTCCACAGTTTGCAAAAAGTAATATTAAACCATTCATATTTTGAGGAAATGGCACCTCCGAGGCTGAGACGGTGCAACCGTCTGTACTTAATATCACACGCAGAGCACACCCGCGAGTCCCGTACATGTTCAACTCCTCTGACGGGTAAACAAAACCTTAAAATGCATATGTGTATAGAACATTTCCTACTTAGAATTACACGTTCTTTCACCTCCCAGTATTTGCGGAAAGTCGCGTTACACAGTTTATATATATATATATATATATATATATATATATATATATATATATATATATATATATATAATACATATTATATATAATACATATATATATATATATATATATATATATATATATATATATATATATATATATATATATATATATATATATATATATATATATATATATATATATATATATATATATATATATATATATATATATATATATATATATATATCAGTCTGCAACAATGTCTTTGAAATGTTGATGTTTAATACCAGGGTAGTACAGAGGTGAACTGTAGCTCGCTAAAGGAAACTGTAGCCTGTAGTGGTTGTACTGAATGTTACTGTGGTGGTGCACGTACTGGTGGTGGTAATGGCGGCGTTGGTGGTGGTGGTGGTGGTGGTGGTTCTAATTGTTCTTGTTGGTGTGGCGGGGTGAGTCCTGCAATATATCAGATTACTCACCACATCTCCCACACTAACACAACACTGTATTCCACTTACACACACACACACACACACACACACACACACACACACACACACACGATTAATTTTCTCACCGCCCCAAATACTCCCTGGTCAGTTTGTCCTTTCTTTTTTTCCCCCTCTCGTCTTTTTCTTTGTTTCTTTCTCTTTTTATCTTGTGAGGTGATAGTTGAAATGTGTGAAAGGAGTGATTATCTCATATTTCATCCTCAAACTCGGAAAACTCGTAGTGCTTATCAAAGTTTGGTTATTCTATTCGTTTATTAGTATTAGCGTTGTTGCGGTTGTGGTAGTGATGATGATGGTGGTGGTGGTCGTGGTGGTGTAATTCTTCTTGTTCTTGTTGTTTTATTATTATTGTTATTATTATTATTATTATTATTATTATTATTATTATTATTATTATTATTATTATTATTATTATTGTTGTTGTTGTTATTGTTGTTGTTACTAGCAATAGTTTATATATGACAACAAATCATTGAATCTTTATTAGTTAAAAAAGTAATAAAGATAATAATTGCAGTGTATTATACATGCCAATATCTCCTTGTAACAGATTACACGTAAAATTTGTTTCTGAAGTAAAGGAATCGAGTAGCACTGAACAGAACCGGGGAATCGCTCTCCTGAAGGGTTTCCAACGCTCCTGTGCAGAGAGAACCAGTGCACGGGAACCAGCTGGCTCTGGCGAAGCTGTGACACGATCACCATCATGAAGAACTGGATCCCACACGAGCCTCTGAATCCACTACATTCCGCGAGGCAATAAAGGCGACGCTTTTATGCACGTGAAGAACAGCCGCGCCTCCTTCAGCTACAATATTCGCCCGATGGAAATGACGCCGATAGCTTACTTGCCCTTCATTTGTTCGTCGTCAGGAGGATTTGATAAGACGTGAGCTGCCTTACGAAAAGTCATCATCATCATCATCATCATCATCATCATCATCATTTTCGTTTAACGTGCGCATTTTCCCATGAGGGAGGGGTTGGACTTGCGGTGACTGCTTTCCACAACTGGCGATCTTGTGCCATGTGTTCTTCTATTCCCACCAAATTCATATCCTCCTTACGAAAAGTCAATTCTTGTTTTTTTTTTTTTTTTCTTAATTCTTGTAATCTTTTTGAGTATATTCTGCTTTTTATTATATTTTTATATGAGTTGTCCTTCATATTCTTCTAAACCGATTGGGTGTTTCATTTATTTATTTGTTTACATGTAATTTATTTATCTTGTTTATTTATGCATATATCTATGTATGTAGTTATCTTTTTATCAGTTTATTCCATTTTTGTTTTTCTATTGCAATAAAAAAAAAGACTCAATATATATTTTATTTCCATAACCAAGCTTCATGACACTTTCGAAACCACTAATCGTGTTGCATGATCTTATATTTCCACCTGACCAGTCCGTTCATTCTCTCTCTCTCTCTCTCTCTCTCTCTCTCTCTCTCTCTCTCTCTCTCTCTCTCTCTCTCTCTCTCTCTCTCTCTACACTCACATTCCTCCTCGTCCTCCTCCTCCTCCTCCTCCTCCTCCTCCTCCTCCTCCTGCCTCGTGCCTGCCATTCATTCTTTCCCAAACATTACCAGCCTTATAGCGCCCCTTTGCCTTAACACACACTGCCTTTCCCTCTCGCCCCTGTCGCTCACACACACACACACACACACACGGCGCCTCCCTCCATCCTTTCGTCTCCTCCTCACAAAAAAAAGTGCTGTTAATACTGTTAATAACCGATGCGTCGAGGGTGCGGACTCAGTGCATCTAAATAGGAAACTTTAAGGAAAATTCCCCACTCCTTCAGCTTACTGAGTGTTTAATTACCTTGTTGATCACGGGTTAAGGGAGGAAGGGGAAGGCTTTAGAAGGGGAAGGGAAAGGGGGAGAGAGGAGATATTCTTACTTTCTCTCCATCTCCTCTCCTTCCCTTCCTTAATCTCCCTTTCCTCTTGAATGTTCTATTGGAACTCGTTGTCTCAAGGAACTCAGGTGAATAGCAGGTAATGGGGAGAGGAAGCGAAAGAGGGGAGTAATAGCATGTACGGGAGATATGGGAGGAATGAAGGGGACTGGAGGCATTAAGGAGATGGAGGAGAGGCGAGGAGGGATGAGGAATGCAAATGAGGAAGGTGAAGGGAAGGTACAAGAAACGGGACACATAATGAAGGGAGAAGGAAAGAGGAGGAGGAATAGAGATGAAAAAGGTGGAGGCAACGTGGAGGGACGGCAGGCGTCGTGGCTGGAAGAGGAGGAGAGGGATGCAGGAAGGGAAGACGAATGGAGGAGAGGTAGAGGAAACATTCTGCAGTTTGAAAATGTATGGGAAGAATTCTCTGGAGGGGAGCCGATGCCTTTCACTCACTGTGGCGTTATCTTCCCTTCCTCTCACCCTCCCTCCGTTCCTTTGTGCACTGTCCTACCTCACTCCCCACAAACAATCCCGTAACGACCAACACGTGCGATGCTATTTGTTCTTCCTTTGTGTTTTTTTTAGGTAACTTGACTCAATTATAAATGATTTCCTCGTTTTTTCATGCTTTTTTTTCCCAAATAAGACGAAAACCACAGGCATAGTTTCTCTCTCTCTCTCTCTCTCTCTCTCTCTCTCTCTCTCTCTCTCTCTCTCTCTCTCTCTCTCTCTCTCTCTCTCTCTCTCGCTCCAATTTCTCTACACTCACATTCCTCCTCCTCCTCCTCCTCCTCCTCCTCCTCCTCCTCCTCCTCGGGCCGTGAGGTGCTTTACCAGTACATGAGGATATTCCGTCACTTGTTTACGGGCAGCAGCAGGTTGTGCCCTCAGAGATTAGCGCAGCGAACCACTGGCCCACGTCACCTCCCTGGCTGCTCGTATGTCACCGGGTGGGGGGTGGGGGGTTGTGGTAGATGGGGCGGCGGTGGTGGTGGTGGATGGGGCTGTGGTGCGGGAAAGGAGAGGAAGAAGTGAGGAGTTTGTGGAGGAGGAGGAAGGGGAGAGGTGCAGCAGGGAAGGAATGGGAGGAAAGGAGGGAGGAGAAATAGTAATAGTAGTAATAGTTATAATAATAATAATAAAAGTGTGTTAATAATAATAACAATAATAACAATAATAATAATAATAGAAGAACAATAATTATTTTTATTTTATTATTATTATTATTATTATTATTATTATTATTATTATTATTATTATTATTATTATTATCACTATTATTATTATTACTATTATTGTTTATTGTTATCGCTATTATTATTATTATTATTATTATTATTATTATTATTATTATTATTATTATTATTATTATTATTATTGTTGTTGTTGTTGTTACTGTTATTGTTGTTGTTGTTGTTGTTGACATTATTACTATAATTATAATCATTTTCATCATTATCATAACAAGAGGAGGAGGAGGAGGAGGAAAAAATGGGGTAAGGAAGAAAATGAAAGGAGGAAGAGAAAGAGAAAGGAAATAAGAGGAAAATAGCAAAGTACTTTACCTTAGTTAAAAAAAAAAACGATGAATGGAAAGAGAGAGAGAGAGAGAGAGAGAGAGAGAGAGAGAGAGAGAGAGAGAGAGAGAGAGAGAGAAAATGTCAGAAGCAAAATGCCACGAGAGTAGTGGAACAAGTGTTTGGTCGGGTGTGTCTTGCGGCGTTGTAGATCAAAGATGACCAGCTCAGTAGCCCAAGCCATGAACTGCGTCCCCGCTCGATACCTCCTTCCCACGCCCTTCCCCTCCCACCTTTATTCCCTTTTCCTCCTCTTCCCCGCGCCCTTCTCTTCGTCTTCGCATGCGTCTTCTCCTCTCATCTTTATTCTCTTTTCTCCTCTTCCCTGCATCCTTCTCCTCTCATCTTTTCTGTGCATGTTTTCTCCGCAGCCTTCTCCTCCCATCTCTACTCTCTCTCCGTCCTCCCTCTGCTCTCTTTTCCTTCTCTTCCCGTATCCATCTCTTCCCACCTCTACCCCGTTTCCTCCTCTTCCTTGCATTCTTCTTCTTTCATCTTTACCTCTTCTCCACACCCTTCTCCTCCTCCTCCTCCTCTCATTTTTTTTCCGTTTCTCCGTCTTTCCTCCTTCGTTCCTTTTCGTCTTACTTTTTTTCTTTCTTCCTCTTGCATCTTTTTTTATCTTATTATTCCACTTTCTTGATTGTTGTCGCATGTACTACTCTTCCTTTTTGTGTTACGCTTTTTTTCCTCGTTTAATTTGTTACTTTTCTCCTTTAATTCTTTTCCTTCGCTTCTGGCCTTCTTTTTTCTCCTCTTCTCATCTTTATTCTCTTTTCTTTCTCTTCCCTGCTTCGTTCCATCTTGTCTCACTTTTATTACCTTTCTTCCTCTTCTAAACTTTCTTCTTATTTTTCTTTTAATATTTTTTTCGCATTTCTTTCTCTTTTTCTTATTCCATCCTTCCATTTATTTTTAATAGTTTGTTGCTTCACACTTTTATTGTTTTTTTTTTCTTGTACTTGCAGCCTACAGTTCTTTGTCTTCTCGATAAATCTTCCTTTTTCTGCTTTTCGCTTCCTTTCTTCTTAACGCCATTTCACAATTTCTCTTGATCCTTTCTCACTTTTCTCTGTTTTCTCCTTCTCTTTACTCCTCATTTCTTCCTCTCTTATCCTTACTTCGTGTTCTTCCCAGTTCTTCTCTTTTTTTTTATCTTTTTATCCTTTTATTGTTTTATCTTTCTTTACTCTTGTTTATTATTTTTCTTTGTTTTATTCCTATTCGTCCGTCTTCTCTCATTCGTTCACTTTTTCCCTATTTAATTAGGTATTTTCTCTCCTTTTTTCTTTTTTTCTTTTTCTAGTCTTCTATCCCTCTTTCATTTCCTTTCTGAAGTTCTCCCGCATCTTATCTGTATTATTTTTTTTTTGTTTTCCTTCTCGATGTCCTTATGTTTATTTATCATTTATTCTCTCCTTGTTTTTTTAATTCCTTTCCTTCTGGTATTTGTCTCTTTTTCCTCTTATTTCTCCTTTCACGTCTCTTTTTTCCTTCTTCCTATTATTATTTTTTACCGGTGTCATCTTTGCTTTCTGTCCCTACCACCTCTTTTGTCCTCCATGGCTTCCCTTGTATTTATCATGTTCACTCGTTCTTTCTTCCTGTCATTCTCACAATTCACATTCTTATTCATTCTTCTCCTATCCCGTTTGGCCTCCTTTTATCCAATTCTTACTCATTCATTTTAAATCTCCATCATCCATTTTCGTCAGTCTTCATACACTCACTCTTATTTCCTTCACTTCGTCACATATCCAATCTTCTCCCTTCCCTTCTAGTCTTCTTTTATCGCAGTCTTACCCATTCCCTTTAAATCTCCATCATCCTGCTTTCTACCCTTTCGTCTCTCTTGCCCTCTGCTCTAATTCTCATGCGATCTCCTTTCTCCCTCTCCTCTGTCCCTCTCCTCTCCCTGCGCTCCTCTCTCATGGTGTGGCGAAGCGAGGCTACTAAATAACTGCGTGGGAGTAAGTCTGGCGGGGCAGCGTGCGGGATGACATTGGGTGAAGGTCTGACAGTCATCCCAGTGTTTATCAGTAAGGGATGCAGATAACAGGAAGGAATTTATTTTAGTGTTACGAATGCGGAGTTGGAATGGACTTGGTGTTGCGGTGTTTCTTGCTGACTGGAATGTTGAATGTGCGGCCATTTTGTGGTGTTTTGTTGTGCTTTGTGGTGCTTTGGTGTACTGGTGGTTTGGAAATTTATGCGTGCTGTGATGAGGGAAATACTTGCGTTATCTGCTGGGCTGGGGACCAATTTGTCTGGCTGCCGGGGGTGGGGGGGGACGGGGGTGCCTTACCGTGGCTGTTTTTTAAAGTTGACTTAATCGTCCTCGCGACCTCTTAAGTCTCGCGCCAGCGAGACCTGGGAAATATATTAAAGAAAACCTAAATTATGTTGGCAGTTTTGGAGATCATGGCGGCAGTGGAGGCTGAGAAGGCGGGCGCGCGCGCACACACACTCACACGCACACACACACACACACACACACACACACACACACACACACACACACACACACACACACACACACACACACACACACACACCTGTTTGCGTCAGAATTTCGTTGAGTGTGTAAGTTAATATGATAATATGTTAAGTAAATATACAACCTCGTTGCTTAAAGCAGTTTACAAGTCTCCCAGTTTACTTACCCACCACTAAATTCTCCGCGTTAGACCTCGACTAAAGTTTGCCAACACTTAATACTCACTGACTTGCAGGAGTGAAAAAGAGTTGAAGTTATTCAGGTGATTCTGCAGGTGTGTGTGTGTGTGTGTGTGTGTGTCTGTGGGTGTGTGTGTGTGTGTGTGTGTGTGTGTGTGTGTGTGTGTGTGTGTCTGTGTCTGTGTGTGTGTGTGTGTGTGTGTGTGTCTGTGTGTGTGTGTGTGTGTGTGTGTGTGTGTGTGTGTGTGTGTGTGTGTGTGTGCAGGCTTAAAGTAGTCAGTAGGTTTAAGAGTAAGGAATCTCTCTCTCTCTCTCTCTCTCTCTCTCTCTCTCTCTCTCTCTCTCTCTCTCTCTCTCTCTCTCTCTCTCTCTCTCTCTCTCTCTCTCTCATACATACACACTAATTAATTGCATTTTTTACCTAATGATAATAATAATAATAATAATAATAATAATAATAATATCTACTACTACTACTACTGATGATGATGATTGATAATAATAGTAATAATAATAATAATAATAATAATAGTATCTACTACTACTACTACTACTACTACTAATGATGATGATGATTGATAATAATAATAATAATAATAATAATAATAATAATAATAACAATAATAATATAATGAAAAGAAAATAATGATAATAACAAAAAACTTCAACAACAAGTAAGCATAGAAAAAAAAATACCCTAAACCAAACCATCTAACCAACCAAGCAAACAACCAGAGAGAAAGAGAGAGAGAGAGAGAGAGAGAGAGAGAGAGAGAGAGAGAGAGAGAGAGAGAGAGAGAGAGAGAGAGAGAGAGAGAGAGAGAGAGAGAGAGAACCACACACACCAAAAATACCTCTTCATATAATTTTGCCTTTGTACTCAAGACGACAGAACTTACCCAACTTTCCCAACAAGGAGAAGAACCTTGTACCTTCAGACCCCAATTTCTATCTTAAGGCGTGTTTCTTCCTTCGAAGCCCCACCCACCTCTCCTGTGTGGGTGACGGGTGAGTCATTAATCTCCGCAACCGTAACCTTCTCCTCCTCTTCCTCCTTTTCCTCCGCCTCCTCCTCCTCGTCACACGGATTCCTCCCTCTCAGTCTAGATTTCTTCCTCCAGCCTCTCGGATCTTCAAGATTTAGTAGTGATTTTTATTTGCTGCTCACAATCATTACCATATTAGGGTTTGTTATCTTCCTCCTCCTCCTCCTCCTCTTCCTCTTCTTTCACTTCATACTAGTCCTCGTCTTTTTCCTCCTCCTCCTTCTCCTCATTATCCTCCTCCTCCACCTGCTCCTCCTCCTCCTCCTCCTCCTCCTCCTCGTCCTCCTCCATGTTGCAGAAATATTTCCCTCTCAGTGTATATTTCTTGCTGTAACATCATTGCTCGTCATGGTTCAGCATTTCACATTTCCTCTTGCTACAGTTACTACAGCATCATTAAGTCAGCAATAACACAAGGCAGTACTAATACAGCTCTCCATGTACAGTATATAGTGTGGTGTGCGCGTAGATCTCCGGTGTTTGAAGCGCCAGTTTCATTTATTGTATGGTGATGGGGAAAATCAGTATAAGAAGGATGAATTAAGCAGGTACTACTCTGCGCAGTGTGAAAAACAAGAGTAATTCAGGGTTGTATTTCCACAGCGTACTCAATATTCCCTCGAACGTGACCGCTGTATATTTTTTTTTACATAAGTTAAAGTTTCATGATTTTCTTGATTTCCAGATTCTTGCATATCACATATTTCCGGTTACTGATAAGTCATAAATTTCGAAGGGACCCGGATGCTCGATAGACACAGTTCCGTTTTTTAATTGAATTCCGCTCCAAAATTATTGCAATACTTCGTTTTCCGGGTCCGGAGAGATATATATTTTGATCAAGTGTATGGTATTGTTCCGTAGCTTGTATTTTATCGGGATATTTTCAGCCGTCACCAAACAGAACGTAGTCGTTATATCTAGGGCGCTGCGTGCGTATATGTCCTCCATATTAGTGAGAGTTGCGTGTGCTGTGTGCCCGCCAACTTTGATTCCAAGTCGTGGCTCTTTTTTGCAGCACGTGTTTTGATTATGCAATTACACACCACGAGGAATGAATCTCTGCGTGTTCATCTGTGTGCTGATTGTTTGTGATGGAGCGACACTGAACACACCGCCCCTCGCCTCCCTCACTGCCCGCCTGGCTGATTGCTTGTTTGGTTCGTTGACTTGCTGGCGTGGTAGCAGGTGGCCTGCCTGGCTTGTTAGGTTACTGTGCGTTAGTGTGTGTGTGTGTGTGTGGGTGAGTGACTGGCTGGACGGTTGGGAGGAAAGCTGTGTGTTTGATTGGCTAGCGTTTGCGTTGGATGGTTGCATGGGTGAGTGATTGGTTGGATGACTGGCTGGCATAGAGGAAGATTAGATGGTTTAGTGTGTGGATAAGTAGGTGGATGACTTAAGTGATCAGTGAATGAATGGGTATAAGCTTTTATGGGTGGTTGTGTATATGAATAATGGCAAGGTGGCTGGCTGGCTGGGCTGCTGAGTGGCTTGTTTAGTGGAGTGGCTGGATAAATTGGGTGGTTGTTAGACTAAGTAGACTGGCTTCGTTAGGTGGCTGAGTGGCTGGCTTAGCTGGGTGGATGGGTGGCTGATGGTTGGCTTGGTTATAAGGCTTGCTTGGTTGGGTTGTTGGATGCGTGTCTCCGCTAGGTGGCTTGGGTGGGTGGTCTCGCTAGGTAGCTGGCTGAGTGGCTGATGGCTGGCTTGGCGAGAGATGACTTGTTTGGTTGGCTGGACAGATGGTGGCTTGGTTGGATGGTCTTTCCAGGTAGATGACTGGGTGGCTTGGGTGGGTGGCTGAGTGGCTTGGTTGGGTGGCTGGTGGCTGGCTTGGTCACGCACGCTTCCACCAGTTGCTCACCGCCGCCCCAAGTCGATACCAACCCTCTGGCACTCCTCTCAGCTGATCGCGACACACTACTGCCGTCCAGCCCAGCCCAGGGTGTCATACTGGCCCTTTTTCCCTCTTATTCGCACCACATGACGCATAGTATCCCCTTGTAAAGAACACAGTTCATATCTTTCCTCGTTCCCCAGTAGCTGCTGATCATCCCTTCGCGTGCAGTTTTACGTTAGATCACCGACAGAAATACGTGTTTTTCTCGCGGGTTTACGAGCAGTATGTAGTATTCCGTGAAGTGTGCCCGTGCTAGGTACTAGCTGGTGTGTCTGGCGAGGGCGACGTTTGAATGCATCGTGCGGTTGGCAGCCGGGCGTTGAAACATGGCGGGGAACCTGTTATCTCAGTGGGCCGGCACCGTCAGGGAGGTGCCAGAAGGGCTGTGCAAGATTCTATAAAACGGGTAATCGCGAATCCGATTACTTGCCCTGTTGGATTCGTGGGATTCGAATCCACCTCGAATCCTATGTACTCTTAAGTTCTTAACAAGCCCCGGGCGCCCGAGATTCTTCCTATTGTCTGCCAGGCGCGAGATTCGTTGGTGCTTGCAAGGGAATCCAAGCACGGACAGAATCCAGGATTCCCCTCCACCTGTCACAAACATCACGACTCTCGCCCTTTGGCTACAATTTGCCGAGATATAGATCGTGTTTCCCATGACGCTTACCAAGAATATATCTATATCTATATCTATCTATCTATCTATCTATCTATCTATCTATCTATCTATCTATCTATATATATATATATATATATATATATATATATATATATATATATATATATATATATATATATATATATATATATATATATATATATATTATGAAGATTTCCATGATATAAATATGCAATCATGAAATACATGTGCAGTTCTAGTCGAGTGAGACACACTGCAGCAAGGTGAAGGATGGTGAAAGGTGCACACTATAAGTAGCCATTCTGATTGCTGTTATTAGTGATTTAGCAGCCACAGCACGATCATTTTCTTCCTTATGCTCAGCGTACTCAATCGGATGTTTTATGCGGAGGTGCTTGAAGAGGTTGGAAGTTGTGCTTCCACTGAACTTCAAGGTGTCTTTACACACCAAACATATTGCTTGTTCTGGAGTTGATAGCTCCATATAATCCCAAATGAGCGCATTTCTGCCACGCTTGGCCACTGTTTTTATTAAATTTAGGGTCAATTTGACTTTTCAACCTACTGTTGGTGAAGGAGGTTACGCCTTTCCCTCCTCTTCCTCCTCTTCTTCCTCGTCCTGCACCGCTGCTACCAAAAAAGTGAGACCCGCCAAGAGCGTTCCTCCTCTTATTATTTTTCTCCCTCCTCCCTTTCGCTCTCCTATTCTTTCTTCCTGCTTTTGGTGTCCAGTCACTATTTCCGTCTGACGTGAAATTTCCCACCGTCCTTTTGGCGTGGGCGTGATGACGTGGGCGACGAAAGGGCGGCTGTGTGCTGTACTGGCCGTCCTGGCACTGGGACAGCACTCTGTTCTCCCCACGCGGCCCAGGGAGGAGATGGTTCCACTTGGTGCGTCCCACGTTCAAGTTCACCTTTTTACAATGCACGCCATGGCTAACTGATCTCTTTAGTTAAGCTTTTCCCTTTTTTCCCCCGTGTTAGTTTCCCGCCCCTGTGATTATGTTTTCATTTGAGTGTCGTGCTCGCGGTGTTGTGCAGTGCCTAGAGAGAGAGAGAGAGAGAGAGAGAGAGAGAGAGAAAAGAGCTACATGTGCCTATGCTTGTGTGCGTGTGTGCGTGGATACTTTCTTGTTTATCTCGCTGGGGTCTAAGAAAGTTTCCCTTCCTTTCCTCCGTGTTTTCCTTTACCCTTCGCCTCCTCTTCCTCCTCCTCCGCGTCAATAAGATCCAGTTTGTAAAGATGAATGACGTGAGAGGCCTGTGTTTACCCTTCAGCCTCCCCTCTGCGTCTTCCGCGTGGCTCTCCCTCGCTGCCCACCTCTCTCAGTGCTTTATATTAGCCTGTTATCCCCCGGTGGTAGTGATTGGTATTTTAAACGTTCTTTTGTTCTTTTTTTTTCTCGTTTTCACATCTGTGGGTCTTGGTTTGCTATTCATATCTCGTTTTCTTTCAATTTCCTTGCCTGTTTTATTCTTCAGTGAGTCAGTTGTTGATGCTGTTGTTTTTTCGTCCTTTTTTCTATGGTTTTCTGTTGTGAATTCGGTAGTTTTATTCAGTTTTCTCTATTCGTAACTCTTATTTACTGGTGCACGAGTTCGGCTCATATCTGAAGTCATGTCTTTGCACGAGTTTATAATGGGGAGAAGAAGCAGACGGTGGCATCCTTTCCCATCCGCTTGAATTCGCTCCCATCACAAGCACCTTCAACACACAGTCCCTGCCTTCCCTCAGGCCCGCGATAAATTTTATGTCTGCTGCTTTTTGAGTTTCTGCTGCTTAAGGAATTTTACGTGAAAAGAACAGGCAACTTTTCTCCCGTGTTTGGTGTTTGGCTTCATCTTCCTTGTGTGTTTCTCTGCCACCCAATGACGTGTTCAGAGTGCGGATGTCTTCAATTTGCTGCCTCAGATATCCTTCCTTCTGTCCTCTCCTTGTTTATCATTTCCACAGTGTATTTCTTGTCCAGTTCTTGTGTTCAGCGTGTGTGTTCTCTACTCCGCTATTAGCATGTTCGTTCGTTTGTTTGTGTATTATTTCTTTGTTGTGAGACTGCTTAATATTTTGTTTACCTTGTTCTGTTGTTAAATGTGTTTTGTTTTTGTTCTTTCTTTGTGTTTTATTCAGTTATATAACTTATCAAATATGTTTTTTTCTTGAGTTTAAATTTTTCAGCATTGTTAGGCTTCAGCTGTGCAAGCCTAATTCCATTCTGGTGTTGAATGTGTGTCTACTCTCTTCTGCTCTGTTTTATTAAATTACATATGTCTGTACCATTTTTTTCCTCTATATATATATATATATATATATATATATATATATATATATATATATATATATATATATATATATATATATTTTTTTTTTTTTTTTTGTGAACCTAGATATTCTTTTTCCTTCACCTTACATGACGTGCGTGTTTCTGTTCATATCGCTATTTATCTTCTCATCTGGATAATAACTTCATTTAACTCTTTTGTTCTTTTGTGTAGTGAAGTCTCTCTCTCTCTCTCTCTCTCTCTCTCTCTCTCTCTCTCTCTCTCTCTCTCTCTCTCTCTCTCTCTCTCTCTCTCTCTCTCTCTCTCTCTCTCTCTCTCTCTCTCTTACTCAATTGTTGTACTTGAAATTCGCTTGTGTATTTTGTGTGTGTGGTTCTGTTCATGTCCATTTTAATTTGGTGGTGTGATGCTTGTTGCCTGACTTTTGAAATACCTTGTAGCTGCATGCTTTGTTGTGTGTTATTCTACATTTTTTCCTGTGTGGAGTTCATTGTGTGTGCAGTTTGTGGTGGCGTGGAGTGTTACGCATGTCTTATGTAGAGCACTCGCAGTAACTAGATTCGCCTTTGTTGATATTTCTTCCTTTGTTGATGTTTCTTCAAATGACTCAGAAAACACGCTGCTTTACTGATCCTCGTCCTGTTAGCAAGGGACAAGCTGTCCTGACGTAAAGAAAACCGTGAATAAAAAAAAAGGAAATAGAAAATACAACGACCTGTCCTGTGAGAAAAGGGCGAAAAAAGAAAAAGCGAACGTACTTTTTTTCTTTTTCTTTTTCTTTTTTCTTTTTCTTTTTTCTTTCTTTTTCTTTTTCTTTTTTTTTTTTTGCATTGCAGCCAGATTGTAGTTCATGCTCGCTGGCATACTTGTTTGGTAGTTTCAGGTCCAGCAGGTGACCGTGGCGCGGCTCGCAGTGTCGGTGAGAGTGGCCTGTGTGACCCTCGACTTTTCATGACCTACTCCCGCCACTGGGGTCACCCAGTGTTATAGGAATGCATACTAAAAATCACAGTAATCTATTCTTTTTTTTTTTTTTGTCCTATACTGTTTTTTTCTTTTTTTTCCGTTTAAACACCAACACGACTGAAATTGGTGCCATGTTTATTAAATTGCATGCAGGTACTGTTGACCAAAGCCTGAATGTTGATGTAACTCGGTATTCTTCCTTAAAAATTAATCTCTTACCTACGCACGAAAGGCAATTCACCTCTGTTACTCTGTACGTGATTCGTAATAGTGTTCATAAAGGTGAAACTTGAAGAATTAAGGTGTACACACACACACACACACACACACACACACACACACACACACACACACACGAAACTGAACAATGGAAAAAGAAAATCAATAAATCAAGCGATAAAACCTTTTCTTATTAGTTTCTGTTTTCATTTGCATCTCAAGTAAAAGACAATAAGAAAGTACCAAACGAATCCAAACATTTCTCCCTGTTCAAAGCCAAGCAGCTGAAGACGGACAGTACAAAGGGGTAAAGGGCTGAGGGTCTGAGGGTCTGAGGGGCTGAGTGGGTTGGGTTTGTGCATTGCCTTAGTGTCACGCCCTTAGCATCCCATCGTCAGGAGTGGGGCGGCCGTTGGGCAAGGTTTAGGGGACCATGAGGTTGCGTCTTGGCATTCATGGGTGTCTTAGGTGCTGCTTTGTTTCTCCCTTTCCCTTTCCTCCTCCTCCTCCTCCTCCTCCTCCTCCTCCTCCTCCTCCTCCTCCTCCTCCTCCTTTGTCTACTTTAAGTCTCATTCTCCTATTTTTTTTTCTTTCTTCCGTTCATTCGTACCACGTTCTTTTTTTTTTTTTTGGAAGTTTCTCTCCTTGTGTTCCCTTCCCTCGCAGCTTTTGCCTTGCCTCCTTCCTGCATCCTCTTCTTCCTCTCCCTTCACGTTCATTCTTCCATTTCCTCCTTTCCATCTAACTTTTTCACTCACTCTCTCTCTCTCTCTCTCTCTCTCTCTCTCTCTCTCTCTCTCTCTCTCTCTCTCTCTCTCTCTCTCTCTCTCTCTCTCTCTCTCGTCTACTATATGCTATTTTCTTCTCTTGCTTCCAGTATTTTTCTTATTTTTTTCTTATTACTTCTTTCCTATTTACAGTTTGCGTTCCTTTTATTCTGTATTTTTTTTTATCTATTTACAATTTACTTTTTCACACTTTGAATATTTTTTCTCTTCTCTTTTACATCATTCCCTCCTTTTCATCTACGTTTTACGTTCCCCTTGCTACTTTGCATTTACTTCTTTTTTTTTTCCCCTTCCCTCACAAATACGCTCTTTTTTTCTTATCACAGTTTCAATATTTTCCTTCACGCCTTTCTTCCTCTTATTCCCTCCTTTCCATCCACCATTTTTTTACATTTCCTTCGCTACTTTTACGTCTTTTATCTCTGACTCACAAATCCTCCCCCCATTTTTTTTTTTATCTCAGTTTCAACATTGTCCTTGCCTCTCTCCCTCCCTCGGTCTTTCTCTCTGTGTACTGCCCCTTTTCATCTTCTTGAGCGATTAGTGTTATATTTTGTGGCAACATTTTCACCTAGTTTTATCACCATCTTGGTTTGACTTACATGCGGCTGCTCCCGAAAATCATTTGCTTACTGTAGGTTCACTGTTTTCAAGCTCCCTCTGCCTTCCCAAATGTTACTTTCTATAATTTTACTTCTGTTCCGCATCTTTCACAATATGTTGCTCTTTTTTGTATAGTTTCATGTGCATTTTTGTATTTTCTATGCGTTTCGTCTCATTTTAGGTGGTGTTTAGGTGCGGAGAGAGAGAGAGAGAGAGAGAGAGAGAGAGAGAGAGAGAGAGAGAGAGAGAGAGAGAGAGAGAACGCTGCATGTTTCTTCTTTAACCCTTGCATACTTTTGCCTTTTTAACAATATATCTCCCGCACTTTCATGCAGCTTTTCTTCTTGCTTATTTTCACGTCCTGGCAGAGTGGAGAGTAGTCAGCTTTTTCTTTATTTATACATATAGACTTCTTTTTATTTTCCAGTATTTCTCCTTTTCTTCATCGTTAGCTTTCCACATAACGGGTTTTATGTTTTTCATTTCTTTTGTCTTTCCATCTTGCAATCTTGCTCTCTCTTCCTTGAGTTTTTCACTCTTATTTTTTCTCTTTTCTCTCTTTTCATTTGATTTCTTTCATGCCCTTCCTGCGTCTATATTTTCTCCTTCCTGTGACTTAAACTCTTTCAAGGCGGAGGTTTCAAGACGTCCACCAATTTTGGATGATCCTTTTGACCTTTATTTAGGGACTGGAGCCTCAGTGGTTCTTTTTTTATTGTCTTGTTCACTGCCTCTTACAAAAAAAAAAAAACATTTTTCTCCTTTTATCTTTCTTTTTCTCTCTCTCTCTCTCTCTCTCTCTCTCTCTCTCTCTCTCTCTCTCTCTCTCTCTCTCTCTCTCTCTCTCTCTCTCTCTCTCTCTCTCTCTCTCTCTCTATCTCAATCTCTCTCCCTCTCTTCATACCATCTTTCTCTTTCCCACCTTTGACTTACAACTCTTTCTCACCTTCTCTTCCTTCTCTCCAACTCTATCTCAGTCTCTCCCTTCACTCTTCCTTTCTCTCCGTTTCTCCCCCTCTCTTCCATCGACCTACATCCATATCTCCCTCTGTTTCTTTCCTTCTTTCTTACCTCACTTTCACCCTCCATTTTTTCCACTCATACCACCCGTCCCCTTCTGTCAATCTCTCCCACGCTCCCTGTGTTCTCCCGTCCATTTCTGGATCCCTCCCTCTCTTTTTTGGTATTACAAGAGCCCGTCGCGTGAAGGTTTGGGTGAGTCAGTCCCTTTAACTGGTCTTCCCACCTCGGCATTAGCGTGAACCACAAGGGCTGAGATTGATTGATTGACTCTAGATATTATGTCTTATGTTATAGTGCTTTTTTTTTTCTTTTTTGTCTCCTTTTTTGTAGGGTCTTTTCTTTTTCTTCTTCTTCTTCTTCTTCCCCCTCCGGTGCTTGGAAAGGAGGTAATTGGCTCATCTGTCTGCCTTGAGCTTTGCGATTCTTTTCTCTTCTTCGTCCTGCGGGGGTTTGTTTTTCTTTCTGTTTTTAGTCTTTTTTGCGTCACGTTGCTGCTGTTGTTGTTGTTGTTGTTGTTGTTGTTGTTGTTGTTGTTGTTGTTGTTGTTGTGCGTTTTTTATTCTTGTGTTACAGTATTTAATTTTTTTGGGGCTAATCTGTGTATACCTTCAACATTACAATTCTTTTTCCTTTTATTCATCGGGAATTAGGTTTTTTTTCTGTTTATAGTTACTTTTTATGTGTTACTTTTTTTTCATTGTGTATTTGCGTGTGTATGAGTGTGTGTTGTTTCATTGTAATGCTACTGCACCTCAATTTCTCCCTAGAGTCTCTCGTTCAAGTGTTCCATTTAGTGCGCAGCGTGTCCACTTGACATTTAGAATTGTAATTTTGCGCTATGGTCACTGATAATTTATTTCCCTTTAATGTACAGAGAGAGAGAGAGAGAGAGAGAGAGAGAGAGAGAGAGAGAGAGAGAGAGAGACGCAGTTTGATTTGGTTATGGCTCTAGAATAACATCATATACACCCCGCTGAGCTTGCTATTTAGCGCTACTTCTTCCACTGAGAAATAACCACGAGCCAGAATCTTTCTAGAGAGAGAGAGAGAGAGAGAGAGAGAGAGAGAGAGAGAGAGAGAGAGAGAGAGAGAGAGAGAGAGAGAGAGAGGTTTTGGCCAGCACTTCTCTCCACATGAAAATTCAGCGTGTTAAGGTCCCCGAGTGTACCTGTCATTAGGGAATGTTTCACTTCATTGGGGAATGTGATGAGACATTCCCCAGTGCGCCTCCATTTATTCCAGCTACGCCTCTGGTTAAGCGGGCCCGGGAAATTAAGGTAAGAGGCGGTCTAATCAAAGGGAAAATATATGGAGATTAAGTCAATAGTTTTTTCATCATTGTTTTCTTTCCAGATAAGTCGAGAGAATATAATGGAAAAGTTAATAAATAATTCGACGCAAAGCAAAGAAGAAAAGAATATTTTGCAATATTATTCAGAAAAAAAAACTTGATAAATGATTAAATGAAAAAAAAATATTAATGAAAGGAAAAGAGAGAGGGAAAGCGCGGAGAGTGCGGTAGAGATTCAAAGATCGTAAATGTCAATAATTATATTCGGCTTGCTTTACAGGAATGATGGGAAGTTTTCTTTAAATTTAATGGAGGAACCTGCATAAAAGAAAGAGGTGAGAAATGGAAAGATATTGGAGAAGGAGGTACAGGAACGACTTAACGAATAAAAACAATGCCTACAGGAAAAAAAAAAAAATGAAAATATAAAGCACATTATTTGATAATTTCTTCTTATGTTACGTTAATTTTGACTGAATGGAACGAAAAAGGCGTGAATGGTGGACAGAGAGAGAGAGAGAGAGAGAGAGAGAGAGAGAGAGAGAGAGAGAGAGAGAGAGAGAGAGAGACGGAAGCACGAAAGAGGAAAAGCTGCAAGGACAAGGGGGGCTGCCAGGGACGAAAGACGGAAAAGTGTTGAGGAAAGAGGAAGGGACCGTGGTGGAAGGAGATAAGACTTTGAAGGGGAGTGAGTGGGTGATGGAAGGGAAAAAGACGAAGGGACATGGAAGGGAGGCTGAACAGAGAGAAGAGAAAAGCCATAAAAGGAGTAGAACAAAAAAAAAAAAAGTTTGTGAATGTAGAAAATTAGGAAGAGGAGAAAGTCGTGGGAGAAAATTTGAAGATAAGAAAATGATTGACGGAAAGAGAAATAAAATAGGGGAGATGTAAAAGAAAAGCAAGATAGGAAAAAAACACGTAAACGTTGGAAAACAAGCAAAAGAAACGTGGACACGAGAGGAAATAGAAAGGAAACAATATCAAAGCTTGAACCACGAATACAAAGAAAACGAACATGTGAGAAAGAAGAAATAAAAACAATATTACACGTACATAAATCCAGTGAATGAAGAAACAAAATTACACAAAAACGAAAACAAAACAGAGTAAAAAAAAACATAGACGTAAAAGAAAAACGACAAAGAACTAGCAAGAAAAAATAAAAGAATGGAGATAAGCAAGTGGCGCGTGAGTGTTGATTGAGGAGGTTGTGATGAACGGAAGAGGGAAAGGAGGGAAAGTAAAGGAAAAAAGAAGACGTGTGGTTGGCAAGGGCCTGGTGTGTGAGGGAGGGAATCACAGAACGATAACAGAGGTGCACCAACATCGTCTGTTGATCACCAATACCCGACGGAGGCGTGAAGGAGGCTCGGAAGGAGGCATGAGGTCAGATGGGAAAGCCACGCCAGGTCCTACATGTTTTAGTGGTCGGCTGAGGTCAGGGAGCGCCGCCACGAGGTCACTGAGGTTAAAGGAGCGGAAAACAAAACGAGGGTGGGAAAAATCTCTCCGAATTCTCGCCAAAACAAGGCTGTTTTCTTGCAGTGTTTTATGTCAATATTGCTCGGTTCTATATATTTTTCAAGATTTAATTTATAGTCCTACTGTTAATTTTGGATAGTTCTGTTGTGTATATGTTTTTTTTTCCATTATTCCTCCAGTACCGTTCGCATTCATCCGTAACTGTACACGAAAATATGAATTGAAAAATGAATACACTGGTGGCCAGTTGTGCAGGAATAAACTGCTCGCTCGATATTGTTTCCTTTGGATCTTATATGAAAAATTTTAATCATTGTTGCAATTTTTTTTACATCCACTTGAATGCTACACTTATCTTGGAGAGAGAGAGAGAGAGAGAGAGAGAGAGAGAGAGAGAGAGAGAGAGAGAGAGAGAGAGAGAGAGAGAGAGAGAGAGAGATTTGTGAATGTTTAAATATACATATATTTAAACATCAAAGTGAAGTTTCCCGCTAGATGAATCCTTAAGAAATAAGCTATATTGGTCAAAATTTCTGAATTTTTACTTTGCATCAGTTTAGCAAACTTATTCATTGTTGTGTTATTTCTGTAATAGTTTGAGATATATCTGTTCCGTAGTTCAACAATATTTTCGTGAGAACATAACAACATAATATGAAATTCATCTCCCACAACATTACTTCTACATTTCGTACATAATCTTTCTTCTCCACTTACATTTTCACGTCTTCCTGCCACAACTGGTAATCTATTGTTATTTGATCTTATTTTTAGTTAAGAGCATTCCGATTTTTTTTTTTTTATTTCAATAGATAATCTTCTAAAACATACAATTCTTTATACATGATATAACTTTTGCAAATTCCCTTTGTTGAAATATTACTGTACCATGTTGAAATCCATTGATCCTTCAGTTTCCTTTCCACGGCTTTCTTTAACCATTCAGGATAATTAATATATTGATCTAACCATACGCCTGACATGCCACAGCTATTCACAATATTTCTTATATGACCGAGCCAAGGAGATGAGGACGTGTTCGTTGAGTCTAGATATAATAAACTCGTATACATGATCATGCTTACTTGTGTAGTTTTACCTGTTATCAGCCTTGACCAGTATGCTATCATTCTAGTGTTAATAATAACAGCAATGGGATGTTCTCCTAACTCACCGTACACAATGTCTCTACTTGTATTCTTATGGACATATAATACGTGTTTAAAAAATTTCATCAGCAATTGTTTCAACTCTCTATCAACAGTACAACCGCATATTCCACAACCGTGTGTCATAATTGGCATCACAGTCGTATCAAGCGGTGGGTCGTGTTTACGGCACTTCCCAGTCAGTGAATACGTCGCTCTAGAAGCACTTTTTTGTTCTAATTGGGCAATTCTAAATCTTCCATTGTAATTAAATAAAACTCCTTGGTAGTGATATTCACTTATTGTTTGGATATTCTCTTCTCTAAAGTCATAGGTGCCATAATTCACCCTCCCTCTACTAAACACTACAACCTTTGTTTTGCTGTTATTCACCTCTAACTTCCATTGCTCACAATATAATTCCATTGCTTTGAGAATATTTTTAATTTCATCTTCACCATTAGCTAAAATAACTGTGTCGTCAGCATACATCATAACCAATATATTTAAATGTAAATCAAGAAAATTATCATCAGATAACAGATAATTACAGTTGTTTTCTACCAGGGAATCTTGTATATCATAAACATATAGAGCAAACAGCAATGGAGAGAGATCTTCTCCCTGTCTTACTCCTTTAGTACAAATGAAAGTGTCAGATGTTTTTTGGTAAAATTTTACACATGACTTTATATTCATGCACATATTTCTAATAACATTAAGTACTTTACCACCTATATTTTCTTTCACCGTCTTGTACCAAAGCCCATCCCTCCATATTGTGTCAGAAGCTTTCCTGTAGTCAACAAAGAGACAGAACAGTTTTCTCCTCTTCCATAAGAACAAGTCAGTGATACACTTCAGTAAAAATATATGGTCGAGGTACTGTAACCTTGCCGAAACCCACCTTGTGTTTCTTTTACAATATTGATTCTGTTTGAATAGTGTGTTAGTCTGTCATTAACTATTGATGTGAAAAGCTTACTTAAACAACTTAGTAAAGTTATAGCCCTATAATTATGTGGCTCATCAACATCACCTTTATTTTTATACAAAGGAACAATAAATAACCCCTATTAGCCATTGCTCTGGTAAGTGTCCTGTATCTAGAATTCTATTAAACATTTTAACATACAGATTAAGAAGGATATTTTTATCACCTTTGATGTGTTCATTAACGATGTTATCATCACCAGGTGCTTTGTCTTTCTTGAGTTTTCCAACAGCTTTCACCACCTCATTTTCTGTTGTAGGCTCATTCAATACTTGCCTTTCTCCTAACTCATGTGCAACACTTTCTGCTTCCATTCAATGTCCATCAACTGCATTAATATCTTCTGATAAACTCTTGAAGTGATGATGAAAATTAGAATTTCTGCTGTTAGTGTAGTCTTACTGTAATTAACATTTCTTTCTCTTGATATTTTCCAATATTTTTGGGGACCTTTATTATTGTTTTATTTTAACTTAGTCACCAAGCTTTCCTTCTCTTTACTCTGCACTCTTTTCTAATCAGCCTTATATTTCTTACTTTTTTTCTGTCATGACTCTATAATTTTCTTCACTCCTTCTTAGATTATATTTATGTCTAGCCTTATAGTAGGCTTTCCTTGTTTTCCAGCATTGATTGTCACACACAAATAGGCTTACATTATTACTTTGTTTAACAAAATTTTTCCTTTTTTTGGGTGTGAATACCTTTATAGGTGGTTCTGACAATGTGTTCTTTAGCCAAGAATTCACCTCTTCAGCAGACATAAAATCCCTCTGCTCTATTAACTCCTTTACCTCACCTTCATTAATTTCTGCTTTATAATCATCTTCCTTTGTTGCACTCCATTTCCCTGTTAAGCTACAATTATTCACAGGTATATTACTTTCATCATTATTTCTTTTCTTTTCAATATTAACTTTTAGTTGTACATGTGTACCGCAATGAATATCTGAGTACAGCGGATCAAAATCTATTATTCTAAATTCCTGTACATTTTTCTGAACAGTGTTGGTGAGCCAGTGACATAATCCACCAGTGTAGCATAGGTAGTTGTGGGTTTCCCCACTCTGAGCTCTTCATCTAGTCTACCATTAAATATACACACATCATTATTACTACAAATTGTCACCAAGTTTCTCCCATAGAAGTTCCTGTCTTGTGTTACATCTTGGTTGTACCTTATCCCAGCCACTCTCATTTGACTTAATATTTGATGTATTTTACATAAATCATCATCATCATCATCATCATCATCACAGTCCTCAGGCATAACATAGTCCAGCATAGTTCCAGATGAAAGCCTCGGCTTCCCCCCTGCCCCACCACACACACACACACACACACACACACACACACACACACACACACACACACACACACAGAGAGAGAGAGAGAGAGAGAGGTGCAAATAGCCAATACACTTTTTATATATATATTTCATCCAGTAAATAAAGCTATTTTGGTAATGTGTTTTGATCAGTGGAACACATGCCAAATGAAAAGTGTTATTTACTCCTGTAAAACAAATAGGTATATATATATATATATATATATATATATATATATATATATATATATATATATATATATATATATATATATATATATATATATATATATATTAATAGGAATGTGCTGTATTTGAATAAACCCGCACACATAGATAGGTAAACAGGTAGTTAATTGACACACACGTGCAGAGGTGCGTGAAATAATAACTAATTAATTTGTTTTATCACCTGTTTATTTACGCCAAGTGATTGTACTCTGTACAAATGATTTACCACAAACAGGATTTATCGAGCGCGTCACGGGAGCGTCAGTGGCGATTATGCTTCTTCCCCGTGGCTCTGCGATTCTCTCTCTCTCTCTCTCTCTCTCTCTCTCTCTCTCTCTCTCTCTCTCTCTCTCTCTCTCTGCTTGACATCACCTTTCTTTATTCTATTCTTCCCTTCTCTCCCTGTCTTTCTGTAGTTCATCTTCTTTTCCTTGCTATGTTTTTTTTTTGTCCTTCTTCTTCTTCTTCTTCTTCTTCTTCTTCTTCTTCTTCTTCTTCTTCTTATCGATTCTTTCGTCATTGTCCTCATATATTTCATTGTTTTATCTTCTTCTTCTTCTTCTTCTTCTTCTTCTTCTTCTTCTTCTTCTTCTTCTTCTTCTTCTTCTTCTTCTTCTTCTTCTTCTTCTTCTTCTTCTTCTTCTTCTTCTTCTTCTTCTTCTTCTTCTTCTTCTTCTTCTTCTTCTTCTTCTTCTTCTTCTTCTTCTTCTTCTTCTTCTTCTTCTTCTTCTTCTTCTTCTTCTTCTTCTTCTTCTTCTTCTTCTTCTTCTTCTTCTTCTTCTTCTTCTTCTTCTTCTTCTTCTTCTTCTTCTTCTTCTTCTTCTTCTTCTTCTTCTTCTTCTTCTTCTTCTTCTTCTTCTTCTTCCGTGTTCTGAGGCGATCTGAGCAATAAAGTGTTCTTTTCTACCTCCAGTTGTTAGTCTTGCGTTTGAAAACAAGAAAGAATGAAAGATACACAGTCAGGAGATTGATGGACTCAGTGATTCATTGACTGACTGATCGACTGGAGTAAGAAGGGCAAAGGGTTATTTTCTATCTCCAATTATCAGTCTTGCATTTGAAGACAAAATACAAAGACAAGAGAGGTTCATTGCAGTTATTAATTAATTAATGTAGAAATTGATTGATTGATAAAGTTCATTTCCTTTTTCTCGGTATCATTATTTTACACAAAGTACAAAACAAAAAGAAGAAAAGAAGTCAGTTTAAAAGAATGATTAACTGACTAACTGACTGACTGACTGAAAGCGAAATATATCACAAAGATCCAAGCGCATTCTTTCTTCAGGTTATGGATACTCGTGGCCAAAACACAAAAAAAGTAAACTATGAAAAGTTCGACCGACTGACTGATTGAGGGCCATACATGTATTAAAAATACAAGTATTTTCCTTACTATTGTACCATCCCGTTAAGAAAAAAAAAAGTAAATAAATAAAATAAACGATTAATTAATTGACTTAAAGTACCACAAAACCTCAATAATTTATTTAGGCACTCATTAAGTTACTGAATTCATATCATAGTATTTACATTTTCTCTCCACGTTCAGTCCTGGAGCAGTAGATGTTTGACACAAAGCTTCCAGGCTCGGCAAGTACACGAGGGAAGTACTTGTGTATACTCGCGTAAATAACTGGTTGCAGGGTGTACCGTAGCGTACCGTCTTTTGTGTCCCTTAACAACAGGAAGATACTGTTAACGGGAAACAAACTAAAAAAAAAAAAAAAGAGTATTGAATTGGAAAGTATTTTTCTATATTATTTATTTATTTATTTAATTTTTTAATAGGAAGAAAAAAAAAGTCAAATTATTTTATTAAGCAGCTTCTTGACCTCATTTCCTACTGCAAACTGTATGAGACTTTCTTCTAAAGAGAGAGAGAGAGAGAGAGAGAGAGAGAGAGAGAGAGAGAGAGAGAGAGAGAGAGAGAGAGAGAGTCTGTTTGGTTAAAGTACCCAGTAAAAAAACTAAATTATTATCTAACATTTTTCTCCACTTTACAGGTGAGTGTATGCACGTGTTTTATCACCTGCCATCACCTGGATTGCCACAGATAAGTGACACTAGCTGCAGCAGTAGTAGTAGTAGTAGTAGTAGTAGTAGTAGTAGTAGTAGTAGTAGTAGTAGTAGTTCTGTCGCTGTCTGTCTCTCTGTCTGTCTGTCTGTCTGTCTGTCTGTCTGTCTCTCTCTCTCTCTCTCTCTCTCTCTCTCTCTCTCTCTCTCTCTCTCTCTCTCTCTCTCTCTCTCTCTCTCTCTCTCTCTCTCTCTCTCTCTCTCTCTCTCTCTCTCTCTCTCTCTCTCTCTCTCTCTCTCTCTCTCTCTCTCTCTCTCTCTCTCTCTCTCTCTCTCTCTCTCTCTCTCTCTCTCTCTCTCTCTCTCTCTCTCTCTCTCTGTCTGTCTCTCTCTGTTCGTGGGAGGTAAGGAGGAGAGTTCGCTGTGCTGAGTAAGGTTGCGAATGGAGGAGAAAATATATGATAACGTGAAATGACGTATTTTCGTTTGCTGTTTTTTTATAAGTGAGTTGTATAATATACAACTCACTTATAAAAAAGAAAACATACCTAAATAATTATATAAATCCTAACAAAATATTATTTTGTTAGGATTTATATAATTATTTAGGTATGTTTTCTTATATATAGGGTGTTCCAGAAGTATGTATCACATCACGACACTTTGTATCTTAGTGACTGTGAAGGATATCAAAAACACAATTTATATTCCCTGAAAGCTAATATTTTCAAGTTTCTATAATAAACAGACAAAAAAAAAAAAAAATGAACTCAAAAAGACAAGAAATTATTATTATTTTTTTTTTACTTTTTTTTATAGATGTTGATTGTGCGCGGCGCGGGTCACACAACACAACCAAGTTATAGTGCAGTTCTTGCCAAGCGCGACCTGGCATAGCGTTGTCGATGGTTGACTAAATTAACATAAGAAAACTTGACGATTTTACCTTTTAAATGGTAGCAGTTTCACCTTGCCTTCTTGATATGTGAGTTCTTAGGAAATGACACTTGGCAGCCATCCACAACGCTGTGTTAACTGTCCTAACATTGTGATGGAGAAAACGTGTGATTTGTTTTTTCTTTTGCTTCATTACGTCATCAGTGAATTGACTCACAGATGCATACATCGAAATTTGGAAATAAGGAATGTTGGAAAGCATCATTATTCCGATAAAAGTGAGGCAGAAGTGCTTTGTATTCACTTGTCTGTAAATCAACGCTTAGTTATATGCATTCTGGATGTAATGGAAGTCTGACATTTCCAAGGATAAAGGTTAGGAAGCATTACAATTCTGATAAAGTGCTCGTGAATTACTTGCACATAAAGCGACACAAGAATATGTACACAAAAATGTAATCAGAGCTCAATATTTAGAAAACCTGGAACACGTCATAAGTGTGATTGCAAATGAGAGAGAGAGAAAGAGAGAGAGAGAGGGAAGAATGAAGAATGAAGAAGAAGAAGAAGAAGAAGAAGAATGAAGAATGAAGAAGAAGAAGTTGTGCAACTAGTAACAGTATGTGCGGGGCCTTTTTTCCGCTGCCTCACCACTTGCAAGTTAATGGCGGCGCCGCTACACTCTCTGGAGGGACGGGGGAAAAAGTGTTCGTGCCAAACTTCATTTCTTTTTGTCCCTGTAATTGTGTCCGCGTTATATGCTTTGTCAAATTTGAACTACTGCTTGGTCTGATGGGTTTTCCTTTGGGAGCGGCGTATTGAAAGACATTTTTTTTCTATTTTTTCTGTTCCCTTAACCCAAACTCCTTGACCCATGAAAATAGAGAGAGAGAGAGAGAGAGAGAGAGAGAGAGAGAGAGAGAGAGAGAGAGAGAGAATATTGGAGTGTAATCTACAAGTAAATGGATAGTAGATATAAGTAATCTGTACTTTTCATGCTCTGAAGAAAGTAGAAATACAGTAAATTGAATAAATGAAAATAAAAATACTCGCCATGACCTGAAAACAAGAAAATGTAGTGTTAATAGATATACAAAATAGATAAAAATAAATAAATAAATAAATAAAATAATAATCTATGTACTTCATTAAAATATATCTCAAAAACAAATAATCTAAAAATAAAAACAAAAAAAGGCGCCACGTAGTTTGCTATTGGAGGAGTGAGTGGCTGGAGCACTTCTCTAAATACTACTAGACTTTTAACGACGTCGCAGGTTAACAAAACGGTGTCCTGGAAAGATAAAATGTCAATAAATATTTCCCGTGAAAATATTGTGATCTGGGAAAGCAAGATGAATGGCAGAACAGAGAAGTGCTCAGCTGCAGAGAGAGAGAGAGAGAGAGAGAGAGAGAGAGAGAAAGATGGGTATGTACGAGAATATATGAAATTAAAGTATTGTTGTGTAAATATAAGGAGTGTTGTATTGCTTCAGTACACAATGAGGGATTATTCATTACTCTTATATTTAGAATTTTTTGATACATACAGAAATAAAAAAAAAATGACAATGCCAGCCACGTCCAGACATATATATATATATATATATATATATATATATATATATATATATATATATATATATATATATATATATATATATATATATATATATATATATATATAAAACCTGACAGTTCAAGCGAAGATTAATTGTAACCGGAGATTATTCGTACACACACACACACAATGACAAATGCTCTGGAAAAAGAAAATGGTGAATGCTCCGACGAGAAGGCATATTTGTATTTCACTATTTTTCGCTGGTGTTCTTTTTCCTTGCATGTCACGACTGAACTGTGTGTGTCTGGCAGGGAGGTGCAAAGTAAAGAAAATGTGAAACTTAACAAGAAATCTTGCCACAATGGACGATTAGAGGGACACACACACACACATACACACACACACACACACACACACACACACACACACACACACACACACACACAAATCGTATTATATAATTTCAGCGTGACTTAAAGGCGATCAAAGCAACTATTCCCCTGAACCACCTTGAGGATGAGACACAGGCTGTAAGACTTTACGGCGTTCTGCATTAGTGTGATGAGAGAGAGAGAGAGAGAGAGAGAGAGAGAGAGAGAGAGAGAGAGAGAGAGAGAGAGAGAGAGAGAGAGAGAGAGAGAGAGAGAGAGAGAGAGAGAGAGAGAGAGAGAGAGAGAGAGAGATTATCCTCAGTAACACAAACACAAATGAATAGATAGACAGATAAATAGATAGATGGGTAGATTTATACAGATAGACAGACAGACGAACAATCAAAGAGAGCGATAGATTAATAGATAGACAGATATGTAGATAGATCAGTAATGCATTTTCCACAATACTCTGCATAATAATACTCGGAACAAATTGTCACCAATAACATGCGGGGAACATTCTTTACAGCAACTAGTATAAGAATAATGGCTACAATTCTCTTAACACGGGAACAAAAATAACACGGACAAAAGAGGAGCCGGAGATAGAGACAAACAGGCAGATGCACAGACAAAACACACAAAAAACAGGACAGAAGACACACAATATGTACAGCACAGATTTATTATTAAATGGAGATATTCGTGGTGGTAATGACAGGAAGACCGTAACGTCCCGGCACGTGTCATCAGTCTTCACAGTGGGAGGTTATTACTGGTTATTAGCGTCTTAACTTTATAGACGAGCTTAAGCCCTTTTAGCTGAGAAGGTGGATTACAATTAATTTTCCGGGAGGGGGGAGGTGGATATCATACAAGATTACGTTAAGACTTAAATTGCAGGAGGGAAAGGAGAAGGGAGCATAATTAAGGGAATGGAAGGAAGTGGAAAATGAGAAGGGATAGGAAGAGAGAACGGAAGGAGCACAGGTAAGGGTTGGGACGGAGGAGGAAAGTTTGGGTGTAAGGCTCAAGCATAGTGAGTGGCAGGTTGTACTGTGACGCGAGAGGGTGCACAGGAGGACAGGGCTGGAGTGAGGCAGGTGGATACTGAAATGAGGCGCAGGTTTTAACTTAATCGGATGAAGATAATGCAAAGTGCTGAACCTCACCCCCTTCCTCCATCCACACTTTCATCACTTCCTGTGTGAAAAGAAAAAAGATTCTCCGTTTTCCTGATTTTCTCACCGTGAGATTTTGTGTACTTGATCTTTTCCTCTCTCTCTCTCTCTCTCTCTCTCTCTCTCTCTCTCTCTCTCTCTCTCTCTCTCTCTCTCTCTCTCTCTGGTGATTCACGTCAGGTTTTCTTTCTTTCTTCACTTGCAGGAGATCTTTGTTGTTTCCGGTCTTGCCTTAAGAGAGTCATTTCTTTCACTTCATTCCTTTCTTTCTTTTCCTTTTTCGGCAGGACTCTTCGGTCTCTCGGACTTTCATTCCTCAAGACTGATACAAAGCCTCATCCTGATTACAAACTGAAAAAAAAAAGTTAACCCTTCTCATCTACAGTTTTGTATCTTGACATTGTCTTGAGGTTGTCCGTGTTACCAAGCAATTGAGAATGGAATCACACAATCGAGAAATTTAACTGAGAAACAACGCGGTAGAATGGTGCAGTGTTTCTTGCAGCCTCATTGAACCTAAAATAATCCGTGACGTTACAGTGCCAGGCAGAGGACCACTACTCAGCGGAGAGGGCGCGTCACGCATGGCACCATAGTGTATCAGCAACAAAACAAACCATTTTAGAGAAAACACCAAGAATATGCGTCAAGCGGCGTGTTGGCGCGCGAGCACATGCTATCTTTGCAGTGGATCGGATAATTTTCAGGCCAGGACGCGAGTACAATGGTTTTCAAGGGGAGTAATGGTGTGAATCACCATATTAACGAGGAAAAAGGCTAGACGTTTTTAACTCACGCCTGAGCAGAAGACAGGAAGGCAGAGTTTCGCTATCTGAGGCCCTGGAGGGAGGTGGAGCCTGCCGCTGATGCCCACAGTGAGCACAGCATCTAAGGCCGAGGCGCCCGGCGAGACCCGCTTCCTTCTACGATGTGTCTTCTTTGTCTCTTTTGTTCTTCAAGTTCAGCCAAACAAAGACCGACACAGCTCTTCATTAGACCTCGGAAGCCCCGCCTCCCTGTCTGTCGATGGCGCAGGATGATTACAGAATGTTTTTGCATACATGAATACATACATACATACATACATACATGCATACATGTCTACGAGTTCGTCAAGTCACGTGGTCGGCTCCTAATGAGTGCAACTTAATGAAACTTCCGGTCGAGAACAGGTTTGTTTCTTTCCCGGCTGCTTTCTATTTTTCGCACAACTCCCCGTGTGTGTGTGTATGTGTGTGTGTGTGTGTGTGTGTGTGTGTGTTTTCTATAAGATAAGAGTGTTAATGAAGTGGAGAGTGAGGCGGCGAGGCTCTGCATAACCGTTCAGCAGACACACGAATGTTATCCACAGAATCGTTACAGATTTCTTCACTAATGTATTCTGGATAGTTTGTCATTTGTACATTGATACATGAAGGTTGGTGTGTCGTATTACCGTGTATTTCGTAATTGTGTGAAGGGTGCGGCAGGTTTCAGCTCACTGGGTCATCACCGGTGTTGTGTTGCGCCTGTGTGTAGTGCACCACTTGGCGTCACGTTCCTGTGTTACAGTTGCGTGTTAGCCGCGTGTGATGACATGTATCAGTGTCATCCCAATTTTATTATATTTCTTTTCTTTTCTTTTTTATTTCATTGTTTTAGCTTTTTATTTTATTTTTATTTCCCGTCAGCTGCTTCAGTCATCTCACAAGGCAGCACAACCAGTACCGCGCCAAAATTCTCTGTCTCGATAGCCATCCCAGGCGAACAGCGAGTCACCTTTTTGATAATCTTCACCAAGGAAGCAAAAATGTCATGTCGCTTCTTCAGCTGACTCAAAAATGTACAAAGAAGAGACGGTTCCCCTTATTACTCATGATAGCTCTCTCTCTCTCTCTCTCTCTCTCTCTCTCTCTCTCTCTCTCTCTCTCTCTCTCTCTCTCTCTCTCTCTCTCTCCGTCGCTTCATATCCTGACACTTCTAGAGGTCGAGTGCCCGTTCCAAGCGCCAGTTGATGAGTCTTATCTCTAGACTTTTTATTATCTTTTTCGATGTGTGTGTGTGTGTGTGCGTGTGTGTGTGTGTGTGTTTCTTTCACCTGTAATCTTTGAGGTTCCTTTACCAAAGTCTAATGGCTGCCTGCACCGTGCGCAACTCTGGAAGTGTTCTACTAGGCAGCGCTGTGGCCCGGAGCGAGAATCCCTTTGACGATGGTGCGGAGGGCAACGTAGGCAGGTGCAGAGGAGAAGAGCGAATGAGGAGAAAGGGAAAGATAGAGGGAAGATAGACTAAAGCATCGTGAAAGCAGCGTAGAACCATCAAAGTGCAATGTGATCAAAGCTCCAAGTGATAAACTTAAAAAAAAAAAAAAAAAAATGCAAAGGGTAAAACGAGACGAAAGGAGTGACTGGAAGAGTAAGGTGGAGGTGAAAGAGTCCAGAGAAAACTTAACCTTACCTCGAACTAATAACCTTAAAAAAAAAAAAAAAAAACTAGATTAAGACGAAATAAAAAAAAAAAACGAATGTATTTGAAAAAGAAAGGCGGTGTGCAGTGTTGACCAAGAGAGGTGAGAGATGATAAGTAGCTGAAGTAAAGCAGAACAGTGAAGAGGCAGTTTGATCATGCTTGAACTGGTAATCTTGAAAAATACAGCAAAAGAAGACATAAAAAAAGATAGAAATTATTGGAATACTAAGGCGTAAGGCGTAAGGAGTAAGAGACGGAAGGTAAGAAACAGAGGCAGGTTAGGACGATCAAGAGGCAACATGACCTGCGCACCAACTGACAACTGTGAAAAATATAGAGTGAGACGAGATGAAGGAGAGATCGCAGTGTTGGCCAAGAATAACTGGATGAGGAAAAGACGAAAGGACAGGACGGGGAGAAGAGAGAGATGAGAGGGAGTAGCAGGAGGAATGAAAAACGGTGCTACTCAAGCGTTCAGAATTTGACTTATGGGGAGAAGGAATGTTAAAAGAACAAAGGAGAAAGGCTGTTGAGGAATGGTGCAGAATTCCGAGACATGAAGGGAAGAACTGCTAACAGGGAAGTGAGATGAACAGAAAACGGGAGTTCAAGGAAGGACTGAAAAATGATGTAACCCGCTTGCTGTTTCTATGGCCTCTCTTTGTACGTGTTCTTCAATAGTAAAAAACATAAAACATATTCCAGACATTCATTTCAAATGTGTTTTGGTCGTGTTGCCTCTGGTATAATTTTCCTTCAATTTACATGAAAGAACATTCGTGACATGAATTCCGAGGACGTGGACAGTAATATTTCGTGATTTTATTTGTTTGGAAGGCAGAGGTCTGGAGCAAGTTGTCTTTCTAATGTGACATTTGTCGCGGCCTCCCAAACACTGCAGCCACTGATGGAGCAAGCTATTTCCCGCCACTGTGTGAAGTTCATACCCTCGCAGCGACGACCTCTGAGAAAGTTACCTCTCTTTATTGATGTCTTGCAGTCTGGTTAATTTGAGAGAGAGAGAGAGAGAGAGAGAGAGAGAGAGAGAGAGAGAGAGAGAGAGAGAGAGAGAGAGAGAGAGAGAGAGAGAGAGAGAGAGAGAGAGAGAAACGTTACCCGAGTGTTTGTCTTCATTCCGGTACCAACAGAATAGTGTCACTTACCTGCTACAGAAAAGAGGAAAGCTGACTACCGTGACGAAGCAGGTAGAGTATGTGACCACGGCATTACAAGGGGGCACGTGTAGAGGACCAGAGAGAAGCAGAGAGGAGCAGAGGGTAATGTAGCGTACAGTATAGTGATGCTGTATACCTACCCACCATATTGGATAGAGAAAAAATCACCCTTGCCATTACCTGTCCGATTACGCACCTGGGTAAGTGAAAATGGTAAACACGCGTTGTTAGATCGTATCGAGAGCAAAGCGTTAGTCTGCAAATATGTCAAGCGTGTATAGGAAGGAAGGTCTCTTTCTCTCTTTCTCTCTCTCTCTCCACCGTGCAAGATCCCAGCGCAGTGAAGGGAGACGAGCACGCAACACCACGGGCACATGTCGCTAAAAAAAATTAGAAAATAAAAAATTATCTTTCACTCGTTTCCTTCCCCCAAACGTGCCCAGTCCTTGAACGTGCCTTTTCGTCCCTTTGTCTCTACCCTTCACCGCCGCCTGTCGCTCCTGCTGTCCGTCGCGTCCTAATTAAGCAACTTTCCCATTTGTTCCCTTCAAGTTAAAGACGTTTTCAACCATTTTCCCTCTCTCTCTCTCTCTCTCTCTCTCTCTCTCTCTCTCTCTCTCTCTCTCTCTCTCTCTCTCTCTCTCTCTCTCGTCTCATTTGCGTCAGGAATTAAGTAATGAGCGAGTGACTTCCTTCCCGCATGAACGTAAGTCAGATATTCTCCTGAGGGTGACGTGGGGCCATTAGCGGAGGTGACTTGACTAGTTAGCGACGCCCCTTCTTAATACGAATGTACACTCCGCCCGCCGCTCCGATGCTCGTGCTCCGTGGGCGGCGGTGACGGTGACGGTAGGTTCGAATAATATTTCTCAAATAATTGTGTTGCAGTGGCGCTCATCCAACACAGAAACATGACTGCTGGTGAATTTGTCAGCTTGTCAAGGCGTCAGCATTAGTCTGGCAACAGTGGGGAGTAGGGGAGGATTGGTTTAGGCGTGGCAACACTCTCCCAACACTCTTGCCCCGCGGACTGGAAGACATCTTATGTCACTCCCATCCCCAAAACTTCCAGTCCTCAGTCACTCAATGACCTCAGGCCAGTCTCTATCACCCCCATCCCTAGCCTTATTTGTGAAGATTTTGTATATGACTGGGCATACACCAAAATTTGTAACACCGTGGATATCAGACAATTCGGAAATATTAAAGCCACCTCCACCTCACATTACCTGACCAGCTTCCTTGAATTCATCCACAGCCACCTGGACAAGCGAAACACCTCTCTAGCTGTTGCTTTTGTCGACTTCAAAAAAGCCTTTGATCTAGTTGATCACACTGTTGTCATCAGCAAGGCAGTAAGTCTGGGTCTCCCTCCTAATCTGATAGCGTGGCTAGCCGACTTCCTCACAGGGAGACGTCAGGCCGTTCGCTATCAGGGCTCTGTCTCTAATTTCCAACAGCTGACATGTGGAGTCCCCCAGGGGACCAAGATGGGTCCTCTATGCTTCCTCCTCCTCATCAACGACGCCCTCACCGACACCCCCCATCGCTGGAAGTATGTGGACGACTGCACCGTGGGCGTCCCAGTTTCCAACAAGAACCCGGACTACTCGCCACTGCAAGCAATTCTGGAGCGACTGCGGACGTGGACAGAGGAGAGCAGGATGACCATCAACCACAGCAAAACTGTGGTGATGCATTTCTGTACCTCCTCTGTACCAGTGCCCCCTCCCCGGCTCACAGTGGGCCCTCACCCCTCCAGGTGGTCCAATGTGCCAAGCTTCTCGGAGTCACGGTGGACGACCAGCTGACCTGGAAGCAGCATGTCGCCAGCACCGTGAGATCAGCTACCTACAGGCTGTACATGCTGCGCAGACTCAGGTCGCTGGGGACGCCGACAGATGAGTTAAGGGGGGTGTACCTCACCTTCATCCTCCCCAAACTCATGTACGCCTCCCCAGCGTGGTCCTCCTCCCTCACACACACTCAACAGCTACAGCTAGAGAGTGTGCAGAAAAGGGCGTGCAGGGTCATCCTTG